>NC_091224.1:28220187-28330187 GCF_040958095.1 Procambarus clarkii
ACATTGTCATTAAGTTAGGGCCCTCGTTAATGTTTAACATTGTCATTAAGTTAGGACCCTCGTTAATGTTTAACATTGTCATTAAGTTAGGACCCTCGTTAATGTTTAACATTGTCATTAAGTTAGGACCCTCGTTAATGTTTAACATTGTCATTAAGTTAGGACCCTCGTTAATGTTTGTATGTACATAGTCGGTGACCTAATTAAGTGCCTGGATGTTTGGGTGACAATATAAGGTGCTTCTCAGTAAGTGTCAGTGGTTTATACACGACAGTTTGATGTATCAAATTAATTAGCATACAAGCTATCACATACTCGATGATGTCTATTCAATAAAAGCGGATTTATACACACTATTACAGTAAGTCTTCTTAGTGCCTTCGCAAAACTTTAGTAATTTGTTATAGTGCAAGTAGTTTGTAGTTAAGGCAGTGATTGGCTAATGACACTATAAAGTGGGGCAATGTCCTCCATGTTTAGGGTCTGTTGGATGTCACCTCTCTTGAGGCTTTTCTCCATTCAATATTAGCACTCTGAAGCTGAGTGCATGGGCATACAGTATTGTCAGATTCCGTTACAAAGTCTGGGAAGAGTTCTCAGCATTTACTTGCAGTGTGGCCATTGCATTACTAAACATGGATTCACAGTGTTCTCCCAAGATTTCACTAATTTATATATTGTCACCAGTGTACTTACCTCCCCTTGAAAGTAAGGGGCCTATACTCTACTTGCAGTTTTTTCTTTGTTTATACTTTACCAGTATAAAGAAGTACTGTACAGTATTTCAGTAGTTCAGTTTTTATTGCATGGCTTTCAGTTATTTTGACATTTCTTCATTCTGATATGAGTTGATTTAGTTTTTGGGAAGAACCCTACAGTGCCTTTCTGAGTTTAACTTGGGTACTACTGAACCTTAGCCCAACATACCAGGTCCTTGAGACCAATCCATGTCTGCCAGGAGCCAGAACCATAATCTGGGTCGGTCTTTGAGACAAAGGGGGAGCATAGGATCAGAATTCAACTACAAAACTGGGAAAGCCCACCAGAAAGCATAACAAATAGGCAACTGCTTGAAGGAAATTAACAGCAATAGGTAAACAAGGCAATGACCTATGCTGTGGTGTAAATATCCAGCCTGAGAAGTGCTTGAACACCACCAGATGACAGCCCAGGTCACCCGAGGTCTCGGGCAGCCTGCCGCCTTACTCTTACGCCTGGTGCCATCAGCCCAGGTTCTTGCAGTCCCTGGTGCACCCATCACCTGCTTCTGGCTATTCAGCTATGTGATGCTTTCTCTGTAAGGTTTGTTCTGCTGGGGAGCAGTACTTTGTTTATACAGTATTTATATTTCATGATTGTTTATGCCACCCAATCTGCATGTGCTTTAGCATTTAATTATGCCTCGACTGTAACCAGGGTTGCCTTCCCTAGGGTTGGCTTGCATTTCCCTATACGTATACCCAACAGAAATACATGGTTGCACTGAATTGTGGAGTTCCTGTTCTTTGAGCTGACTTCTGAAGTCACTTGCTTTGTTTCTGAGCAGCGTGTGAAATTTATTCTCCACTGTGGTTAGGGCCTGTTGATGTGGACAAATCTTATCATTTTATTAAAAAAATTCCTTCAGTCTGTGTGCTCATGCACATTAAGGAGTTTACTATTATCCTGATCCTTCTATAGGTGTTGGAGGCCTTACGCTTTCACCTACGAGGGGTAGTGAGGGCTCTCCAGACCCTCTCCAAGTGTGGCGTGCTTGGATCACGTACAGTACATAAATATCATGATCCATTGCTGCTTATTCCCTCCAGCCATAAGTGTTTGAACTTGGGGGTTGTTTGCTAAACCAAGGTACTTTCCCTGACTAAGGTTTACTGTCAGATATGTTTCTAGCCAGGTTGTTATGGCATCCCATCTGATTTTGTATAGACTTGACACAAGCATATTTGCCCTGCAGATTTTTTGGTTGTTGCATCTTCAGGTTTGTATATGGGGATACTTACTAGGTTTTTGTTTTTCGTTTGATTCCCAATGTCTCAACGACATTGCCTGAGGATCGTAGCAATTCTGTGGAGGTTAGTGTACCTGTAATATATAGACTGACTCCTCAGTAGCCTACCTTGCCTTGGCTGTATTGTTCTGGCATTGTTCTCTAGCATGTACCTAGAGAAGATGGAAGCATCATATAATTCTTCTTAAGTGGCAGTTATCATGAGATGATATCAGGGCTTAGTGTCCCCGCGGACCGGGTCGCGGAGACCGGGTCAGCCTCCAAAAAAAAAAAAAAGTAACAAGTTTTAACAAGTAACAAGTTTTTGTTACACACCTTTGGGTGTGTAACAAAAAGGCCTCCTTTTTTGTTACACACCCTCAGGAAGCAGCCTGTAGCAGCTGTCTAACTCCCAGGTATCTATTTACTGCTAGGTAACAGGAGCATCAGGGTGAAAGAAACTGCCCATTTGTCTCCGCCTCCACCGGGAATCAAACCCGGAACCTCATGACTACGAATCCGAAGTGCTGTCTGCTAAGCTGTCAGGCCCCTGTGTCACAAAGGTGCTTAGGAACACTAAGAAAGCCAGATTCAGAAAGGTGTTCCTGTGAAGCTATTAGGGATTTGGTTCTGGTTCATCTTCTTTTCAATAGAGGTCACTACAACTTTTAATTTGGCCAATCATAGTGCAAGTAACATTGTTCATGTTATCATCTTGTCAATCACATTGACGGTTCAGGTGGAAAACTGATCACATTCATTTTATATCACCTGATGTCTGTCAACAAAATCAGTTAACATATTCAACAAGAGGTTCATCTCACTTCTTGGTGTACCCAGTATATAGATAATTGATTTAGCTCTAAATTATGTTCTGGAATATAGTATACTTGTTGGTTGGCCAGTAAACTCCTGTGGAAGCCTTGTACAGTATATATATCTCCTGTGGTTGAAATATTGTTGGGATGGGGGGAGTCGCATTGAAGAACTAGTGGAGTGTTTGAAAGTGACATGTACATCAAGATGTTCCCATTTATCAGTGTATACACACACAGTTCACTTATTCCTGGATTATGCTGTAGAAAAAGTATACTTGGTTGTTGGTTAGTGATTGTCAGTTGGTCATTTGCACAGAAGAATAACAACATTCTGGAGCGAGAGACTTGGAAGGAAGTGCAGAATAGAACCAATGAAGAGTCTACCAGTCTCCGTGGTGTAGTGGTAAGACATTTGCCTGGCGTTCCGCGAGCGTTTTGTCATGGGTTCGTATCCTGGCCGGGGAGGATTTACTGGGAGCAAATCCTTAACTGTATCCTCTGTTTAACTCAACAGTAAAATGAGTACTTGGTTGTAAAAACGGTTCTTCAAGGTGGGGATCGTATTCCAGGGACCTGTCCGAAACGCTACGCGTACTAGTGGCTGTACAAGAATGTAACAACTCTTCTATATATCTCAAAAAAAAGAAAAAGAAAAAAAGAGTAGAGGTGTCATGGACACAGAGAACACTGTGTAGACATCAGAGGTCCACAGCTGTTCAATACCCCTCCCAGCAAGCATTAGAAGTACAGTATTGCTGAAACAAAGGTGGATGTATTCAAGAGGCACTTTGATAAGTCCTTACAAGAAGTGCCGAGCCAACCAGGCTGTAGTGGATATGTGGGCTGTCGGGCTGCTCCAAGCAACAGCCTGTTGGACCAAGTTATTACAAGTTGCGCCTGGCCTTAGGCAGGGCTTGAGGAGTGGATGAACTCCCAGAACCCTCTCCAGGTATGCTCCAGGTAGTGAGCTGCCACGGCCTTTAGTAACTTATCGTGCAGTTCGTAGGCCTTGCGTTCGATAATAAACAAGTAAAGATGAAAGTATTGGTGATATCCAATATAATAAGGAAGTATTTAGAGGTTTTAATATGGTAAGGGAAGGTCATGTTTAACTATTAAAACTTAATTATATTATTCAAGAACAACCTGTGTATTAGAAATATTTTATTTTCCATTGTTTTTAAATTAATACTGTAAAATCATTTTTAATACCTGGTGGTTAATTCTTCTATAACTTTCTTCATAAATAGTTGTACTTTTATAACTGACATACAGTACATTGTAGTTATAGCACTAAGCATGTATATACCTGCATGTTCAAAAATGTATATGATATGCTGAGTACGTATCTCTCGTGTGTTGCAGGTTATGATCAATCAGTTTGTTATGGCCGCGGGAGCTACCAGAGAACAAGCAAGACAGTTGTTACAGTCTGCACATTGGCAGTTTGAGGTATGTTATGCATTGACTCTGCTTTGTGCTCTTTACTCCTCCATCACCATATTTTGTTCCAAGAATGTAGCCTTTGTTGTTTTTGTTGACCTTGAATATAGTAATTTAATGAACAAATCCACAAAGGCCGTGACGAGGGTTCGAACCTACGTCCGAGAGAATCCCAGACGTCCGAGAGAATCCCAGACGTCCGAGAGAATTCCAGTCGATTAATCGACTTGTGGCCCACGGCCCTTGTGGATTTGTTCTTTTGATGTATCACGCTGTTGTGATTTCTGTGTGTAATAGGCATTTAATGTTTTCATTTTGCCTGCTTTTGATCCTTTTGGCTACTTCTTACAATGCTATGCATGTTTCTCATAGATCACATGTGAAAATATTGTGTTGAACGTAGTGTGTCAGGAAATGATGTGTCACCTAGCCAAGTTGGGAACCGCATTTTCCCAGAATAATACATACACAGTGCTCCATCCAACCCTTTGAGACTGGGGCGTGGATGGTCGTATTCTCTACATGTACAATACCACATACAGCATTTTGTCAAGAGTATTTGATCTAATTTTGGAATGCACATTAACAAAAAAATGTATGTTTAGAACATCATTGTACAGTACTATGTTCAGATATATGAATGTATTCACCTAGTTGTGTTTGCAGGGGTTGAGCTTTGCTCTTTCGGCCCGCCTCTCAACTGTCAGTCAACTGTCTATTAACTACTATTTTTTTCTCTCTCCACACCACACACACACACCTCAGGAAGCAGCCCGTGACAGCTGACTAACTCCCAGGTACCTATTTACTGCTAGGTAACAGGGGCATTCAGGGTGAAAGAAACTTTTTCCACTTGTTTCTGCCTGGTGCGGGAATGGAACCCGCGCCACAGAATTACGAGTGCTGCGCGCTATCCACCAGGCTACCAGGCCCCCATTAATGTTAATGTTATCAGTATTAAACATTAACAGTGATGAAAAAATTTACTACACTTCTGTAATGTTTAAATAATTGTGATAATAATTAATAGTGATAATTGTTAATACAGTATTGTACTTAGTATGTAATATTACCTTAATATCCAGCGTAGTAGTGATATTATATGTTAGTACTAAAAGCTAGTTCTTTTAATTTAACTGCCAATTTCTGGTACAGTACGTGTTGAGAGGTGTAGCAGTATGCTGAGTAAAGCATACAATGTCAGTATTAATGATTAAAGTAATTGACTTTAGAATTTATTGTTTCCCAATGATAAATACTGTAACACACTTGAAGAAAGATTTCTGTCTCGTATCATTACACAAGTAGTGGATATAAAGTCTAAGATAATTAGCATTGATGTACAGTTCTAAGATAAATAGCATTGATGTACAGTCCTAAGATAAATAGCATTGATGTGCAGTCCTAAGATAAATAGCATTGCCATAGTGTCGTTGACAAATTGCATCTAGGATAAATAATACTGGCATTCAGTTCTAAGAAATAAATAAAATTGACTTACAGTTCTTAGGAAAATACAATATGCAATATTTTTATCTATACACTGAGATGCTCTTCCTCTGCTGTAAGGGTTTGCCACATTCTGTAAATAAAAATTTTCTCCAGAGTTTCAGCTTATGACCCAAAAAATGTCGTAGATGTCGTGGGATTTATATTTAAGGGCTCTAGCTTTAGCGGCAATGTATTTTCTGTGGGGGGGGGGGAGCCCGTTCGGCTCCCCGGAGCTTACTAGGCTGGTATGCTGATGTCAGGCTTTGGCATCAGTCATGTGTATGGAGTTCTGTGGGCCTACCGGGGACCACGAGCCAGAACCGGGCCCCCTCAGAGAGGCAAGGGGAGCAATGGCCCATAGAAACCCCCATGTAGTTGGAAGCATTCTATGTCTGCCATCGACCGGGTCAGACACCCAGAAAGGAATGCATCCCAAAGCAAACCAATATTCTGGTGAAAATATTGCTACCAATAGCCGAACAAGTGGATAGAACTCCCCCAAAAGAAATGAGCAAACGAGCATGATGTCACATGTCACCGTGCCGCTGTCTGCGCAGCTCCCCCCAACTTGGGAGAGAAAAGGGGAAGCCCCAGACCCCTCGCACCGGCTATCCACCCATCAGTTCTCAGGCTGATGCTAGAGCCGGAGGTCGTGTGCTTGGCTCCAGCGTTTCCAGCACTGTGCTTTGAGTGTGGTGGCTGTCTTCCAGGCGTGCAAGAGCCAGGAGTTATTTTACAGTACTCCGGCTGCATGTGCCTAGTGTTCTTGTCCCAAGGTGTCCTGTAAGTACTGCTCTTGGAGCTTGGGGTTCCCTTCCACAAGTTCCTCGGGGTCTGCCTCTGCTAGGCAGTATCACTGCTCGGTTTTTGGCTGCCCTTTGGGTGCTTAGGGGTTTTATCTTCCTGGTTTACCTTAGGGGTAAGAGGCAGCTTGCACTGGTGGGGCGCAGGGTACTGCGCAGCTTGTTTTCACCACTTACAGCGGCCGGCTCTGTTTCTTGGGGTACGTAGTCCTCTTGCAGGGTTTTATTTTACTTTTTGTTTTTGCCTTGTAGGGGGGCGGGGTCTGCCTTGCTTCGCCCATTTTTTTGGTGCCTGACCTGTGCACGGTTCTCCTCTGGTGGTGCCCCCTGCCAGGTCCCCGTGAGTGTACACGTCCCGGGGGTTCAGGTTTAGACAGTTGTTTGGTAGTTTTGGGCGGCGGTTAGCAGTACCCGGCCTGGGATTACCTGGGCGTGAGCTTCCATTAAGCGCTCAGGACCCTGGGAATCCCTTGGGGGCGCGTGGGTCCGATGGATGTGTCGCCGGAGTCCCCCCTCGCTTCGTGCGAGTTCTAGGGTTGTTCGGTCCCCTTGACTCAGGGTGACCCTCACCATTTTTGCCTCCATCATGCTGCCTGTTGGGTCGGTGATACCTTCAACCCGGAGTCATGCAAGTTCTGTTGCTTGCTCGTGACTCAGTTTACCCAATCTCAAGATGATGTTCTATATGTACGGGCAGTGCAGGCATTGCATGCTCAGTTTAGGTTGTTGCAACGCGCTCAGTTGGTTACTCACCTGGATGCTCCGAGGCTGCCCTGTTTTGCTTATAGGGACCCTGACTTGGGGGTGGGGTCGCCTCGACCTTGGTTCACCTTTGCACACCTTCGTCCTTCCTATACTGTGGTGCATCCTGGTTTCCCCCCATCCCCCTGCTTCCGGCCCCAAAGCATCTGAGGGTTTCGGAGTCGGGGCAGGGTTTAGATGGTCTTGAGTCTCGGGCAGTCTCGGGGGATCCCCCTTCTGGTGTGGTGACAGAGGCATTCGAATCCACTCTCCCTACCAAAGCCTCTGGGTCTGACCGGTGGACCCCCTTCTATTCGGCTTTCTCGGCTGCACCGGCTTTTTCTTTAGTGGCTGGTGCTCTTGGGGATGACTCGGCCCCGGGTCCCGAGGAGGGGGATCTTAGGGCTGGGGAGGGGCTGACTTGGGGGCCTTGGGCCCCGCTAGACCTAGCCGGAGTTTTTCTACTCTCGGAGCGGGGCTTATTGTTACAAGGAGTGGGGTTCTCTTTCCCCACCCCCCTCTGCGTACGAGTTGGATTTGGCGTCTGCCCCTCCCTGGGTTCGGTTCTGTGTTCACTCGGGTGCGTCGGTTCTGTCTTTCCGGATGTTTTCGGTTTCCCGCATCCAACCGTCTGCGGTGCGGGCAGCCATGGCGTCTTACCTCCTGCGTGACCCGGATTACGCCTCGGTGATGGATCTGTCATCTTTGAGGTTTGGGAATTTGTTCTCTTCCTGGGTCCGTTACGAGGTTCCGGAGTCGTCCTGGCTGGCGGACTGTCCTATTTTTGCTTTGGAGGCTTGGCAATCTTTCTGTCGTTCCCCGCACGCTCTCAACGGTGGTTCAGGTTTTCCTGGGGGGTAACCTTTAGCACCTCAAGAGTGTTTGTTTGCTCCTGCCCTTCCCCGGGATGTTGGTGTGCTGCAGCGCCATGTGCAGGTTCCCTCCCTTTCGGGTGCGCAGGTGACTGAGGACTTGCGTGCCCGTGGCCTCTTGACTTCGGCATTGCGCTTCTTTTCCCTCCTGGAGCGGTCTTCGGACTTGGGGAGGATGTGGGGGCGCTCGGGGCCATTCCAGGGTCCAGTGCCTTCGGCTTGGCGACGTGCGTGTCGTCTGTCTCGTTGAAGCTGTTTGCGTCGATCTTGTGGGATACAGTTTCCCTGTTCTACGCTTCCCGGCTTGCTTGTCGGCAGGTGGTGCTTGCCTCCTCCTTGGAATCGGCATGGGCCCTGGCTCTTACGATGTCTTTACCTTTTTGTTCTTTGCTTTTTGCTCCTTTGGCCGTGGCACAGTATATTCAGGCTGCTTCGGCTAGTTGCCGTCCAGTGCTGGACGTGTTGGTTCTCCAGGGGTCCCATTGGGGGCCTCTCCGGTGAGGTCGTGCCAGGGCTCGGGGTTCCATTCATCGTGGTAAGCCACTGGTGCCATTTTCGGGTTCGGCTCTGCCTTCGGACCCGCCTTCGTCTGGTTGGCGCGGTGCTCGCTCTGTGCGAGGTTCTGGGTCTCGTAAGGGGTGCCGGCACTTTCGCGGTTCGCCCCATTGATGGGGCGATGGGGGGGAGGCTTGTGCTGTTCGCTCACATTTAGTCTCACAATTTGTGGGCATTTCGGGTCATTTCCTTCGGCCTGCAGTGGCGTTGGGTGGCCCTTCCTCCTTCGGGGGGTTCAGGGCTGGCGGGGCAGACCTCTTCTCCTGCGCTCCGTTGAGTTGTCTTGGAGTGGGTTCACTTGGGCGTCATCGAAACGACGTCATCCCTCAGATGGGTTTCCCATCTGAGGGAAACGGGAATGTGTTTCGAAACAGGAATGTGCAGACCTGAGGTTCATTCTGGACTTGTCCCGTCTGAACCCCTGGGTTCATTGCCCCTCCTTTTCGATGACTACGCTATCTCAAGTTCGGCTCTTGTTTTAACCGGGTTCTTGGATGGTGTCCCTGGACCTCCGGGATGCTTATTGGCACTTCCCGATTCATCCAGGGTTCAGGGACTGGCTCGGTTTTGGTGTGGGGCGTCAAAGTTACTGCTTTCGTTGTCTCCCGTTCGGGTTGAATCAGGCACCTCGTGTGTTCACACGCCTTACGCGGGTCGTCGCAGGTCGTCGCGGTTAGTCTGCGTCTGTTAGGTGTTCAGGTGTTGGCCTACCTCAACGACTGGCTGGTTTGGGCTCCCAGCCGGTCCAGTTGTGTAAACATTGGTTGATGATGTTGTAGAATGATTAGGTTGTGGGCAGGAGTTGGAGTACCAAACGTCCACTGCTTTTCCTTAGTTTATTATAAATATATATATATATCTTCTACACGGGCCAGGAGCTAGCTAGAGTGTGTAAGGTCCGTTGCCCAGGGCTGTCTCTGAAGGTCTGAGGCTGCAGGCGAGGCGCAGAGCTACATTCAAATCTGCTGACAACGTTGTTGATACCTATTAAGTTGTTTAGCTTAGCGCCGGCCATCATAAGAGGGTATTGGGGTCACCCCATGTGTATGGCGCCTAACTGGCATCCAACAGTTGTCTGCAACCAGGGATTTGGTGCTTTCCCAGCTCGCTGGGTTCGGGTTCTTGGTGAACTAGAGGAAGCCCCATCTGGTTTCTTCCCAGGTTCGGTCATGGCTAGGTCATGTGTGGGACTCTTGGACCGCTTCCTTGTCTCTTCCTCCAGAACCTCTCCTCTGGCTGCGGTCCAGCTGGAGCCTGTTTCTGGGGGGCTCCCGGGTCACTCAGCGGTTGCTCGAAGGGTTTGTGCAGGAGCCTGAACTTCGCGATGATGGTCTACCCGCCGGGTCGGGTTTGGCTTCGTCGGCTGTTCTGGTTCCTTCGGGGACGTCCCTTCCACCTTTCTTGCGATCGCTGGGTTCGAACCCCAGGGGCTTTGCGTCGGCTGCTGCGTTACAGGCTTCCTCTTCAGGTTTTTCAGGGTTCAGTGCCTTGGCGCCTGCCCGAGCCATCGCTCAATGTGTTCATGGACTCTTCTTCTCTCGGCTGGGGCTTTGTGACCAGTGCACACCAGGCCAGCCAGAGGCGTGGGGGGGTCCGTCCTTCCGTCGAGCCCACAGCACAGTGCGGGAGTTCGCAGCAGTGTGGTTTGCGTTTCGGAGGGTTCGGGTCGGCCGAGGATTGACGATCTGGCTCCTTTCGGACTGCTTCCCGGTGGTTCATTGCCTGAACTGAGAGGATTCGATGTGGTCCTTGGCTCTTTGGCGCTGGTCGCTTCGGGTGACTCGTCTGCTGAGTTCTCGGGGGTTTGGCTCTCCTGGCTGTTCATGTGCGGGAGTGTCCAACGTCTTGGTCGATGGCCTGTCTCGTTTCGTTCCCCTCTCCACGGAATGGACGGTCGACGCCGACTCCTTCCGTTGGCTTTGCCAGATGTTTGGGCGCCCCAAGGTGGACCTCTTCTCGTTGGCGTGGTCGCGGCACTTACCCCAATATGTGGCACCTTTCCCCGATTGCGAGGCTATCGGGGGTCGATACCTTTCAGCAGGATTTTCGAGGTGGGGGTTCCTGTACCTCTTTTCCCCCAGGTCAGCTATTGCTCCAGGTCCTGATTCCCTTGGGGACCTACCAGGGAAGAGTAGTCTTCATGGCCCTGTGGTGGTCGGCCCAGCCGTGGTTTCAGGTGCTGCATGTCCGGTGTCCGAACCCAGAGGTTTTCCCGTGGCTCCGCCTCTTCCAACAGATCAGCCTAGTGCGTCACGTGGCTGGTTTGATCTTCTCCTCGAATCTTCGTGTATGATCTTTTTCACTCTGCTTTATCATCATCTCTATGGTGATCAGGTGGCTTCTTTGTTGGTGTCCCACCTGCGGGCTTCGTCTCGGCAGCAGTATGAAGTCTCCTGGCAGTCCTTCCAGTACTTTTTACGTCTTCGTCGTTATGCTTCGCTTTCCGTTCGGATGATGTTGTCCTTTCTTGGTTGCTCATGGACTGTCACCTTTTGCCTAACACTGTTGCCTCGTATCGTGCGGAACTGGCGGAGACACTTCAGCTTGCTTTCGATATTGATGTTACTTCTGCACCGTTTCGCAAGCTGTCTCGTGCATTGTTTCACCTTCGGCCTGCTCATGTACCACCCGAGCCTCCTGGTCTTTGGACAGAGTGCTCTCTTTTCTTTCTTCTCCTTGGTTTGTTGTGGCCCCTTTGGTTCCGGATTGTTTCTCCAAGGTTTTTTTTTCTATTGGCATTGGCCTCTGGGGGTCGGGTTGGTAGCTTTATGCTCTCCTCCAGCGCAAGGGTTTCTGCTCCTTCGGTCTTCGTTATGGTTTTGTTCGTTTGCTGCCATATCCTTCTTATCTGCCGAAGAATGAGACTGCTGCTTTCCGGAGGGGTCCCTGGGTTGTTGATGCTTAGTTGTTGATGCTTGGTTGGTCAGGCAAGGGGTGCATCATGTTTTGTGTCCGGTTGCAGCTCTTTGCCGTTGTTTGTGCGCCATGGCTTCTGTGTCCGGGGATGCGCTCTGGGTTGATCCGATTTCCCTTCTTTCCTGTTCGCGGGTGTGGGTCTCCCAGGTCATCCACAGAGTTATTAAGGCTAGCCAGCCTGCGGTCTATCCCTGTGCCCATGACGTTCGTAAGTTCGCTACTCTTGCTACCTTCTTTGGCAACACATCCTGGGCTGACATTCGGACACAGGACTTTTGGCAGTCGAACAGGGTCCTGGCTGCTCGTTACCTAGTGAACGTCCCTGGGCCTTGTCGGACCTGTGTCGTTTTGGGTCGGCGGTTGCAGCAAGTTGCCTCGACCTAGAGTTGAGGAGTGAGCAGCAACTGCCTCCCGGGTAAGTCCCTATGTTTTTCCTCTGTGGGTAGTTAGCTCCGGGGAGCCGACGGGGGTCCCCTCAGAAAACCAGCGTTGAATGTAATGAAACGCCATTTTCTGGGCGAGACCCGGAGGCTTCTTAGCATCCCTCCCTCCCTCCAGTCGGCAGTTTTTCGCGTGTTTTGACATCCTGCCTCGGAACTGATGGGTGGATAGCTGGCGTGGGGGGTCTGGGGCTCCCCCTTCCACCTCCCGGGAAAAGGGGGGAAGCTGTGCACACAGCGGCGCAGCGAAGTGTGACGTCATACTCGTTTACTAGTTTCTTTTTGGGGAGTTCTATCCCCTTGTTTGGCTTTAGGTAGCAATTTTCACCAGAATAGGGGTTTGTTTTGGGACGCTAACCTTTCTGGGTGTCTGACCCGATCGATGGCAGACATAGAATGCTTCCAACCACACGGGGGTTTCTATAGGCCATTGCTCCCCTTGCCTCTCTGAGGGGGCCAGGTTCTGGCTCGTGGTCTCCGGTAGGCCCACAGAACTCCATACACATGACTGATGCCAAAGTCTGACATTAGCATATCAACCTAGTAAGCTCCGGGGAGATTCCGGGTCTCACCCAGAAAATGGCGTTTCATTACATTCAACGCTGGTGTTTTGTTCCTAGCAGAGGGTATGGTCAGAGTTTTTGAAAGTCTTCCAACACACATACAACATCTTCAGTTTATATAACATTAGAACACTTCTAGAGATCACAAATTCTAGGGACCCCCCCCCCCCCCCTGGGGCCATATTGGAACCTACACAACACACATTTTCTGACGGGCCCCGTGCCATAGTGGTGATGCTACAATAATGAATGTTGTGTGTGAAGTGTGGATGTACACTGAATGTTGCCATGTTGTGGACTACAACACAGGACACTAGTGCCACTAGTAAAGCCTGGGACTATCACAGACTGCAGCTAGTGCCACTAGTAAAGCCTGGGACTATCAGAGACAGCAGCTAGTGCCACTAGTAAAGCCAGGGACTATCAGAGACTGCAGCTAGTGCCACTAGTAAAGCCTGGGACTATCACAGACTGCAGCTAGTGCCACTAGTAAAGCCTGGGACTATCAGAGACAGCAGCTAGTGGGACTAGTAAAGCCTGGGACTATCACAGACAGCAGCTAGTGCCACTAGTAAAGCCTGGGACTATCAGAGACTGCAGCTAGTGCCACTAGTAAAGCCTGGGACTATCAGAGACAGCAGCTAGTGCCACTAGTAAAGCCTGGGACTATCAGAGACAGCAGCTAGTGCCACTAGTAAAGCCTGGGACTATCAGAGACAGCAGCTAGTGCCACTAGTAAAGCCTGGGACTATCAGAGACAGCAGCTAGTGCCACTAGTAAAGCCTGGGACAATCAGAGACAGCAGCTAGTGGGACTAGTAAAGCCTGGGACTATCAGAGACTGCAGCTAGTGGGACTAGTAAAGCCTGGGACTATCACAGACAGCAGCTAGTGCCACTAGTAAAGCCTGGGACTATCAGAGACAGCAGCTAGTGGGACTAGTAAAGCCTGGGACTATCACAGACAGCAGCTAGTGCCACTAGTAAAGCCTGGGACTATCAGAGACAGCAGCTAGTGCCACTAGTAAAGCCTGGGACTATCAGAGACAGCAGCTAGTGCCACTAGTAAAGCCTGGGACTATCAGAGACAGCAGCTAGTGCCACTAGTAAAGCCTGGGACTATCAGAGACTGCAGCTAGTGCCACTAGTAAAGCCTGGGACTATCAGAGACTGCAGCTAGTGCCACTAGTAAAGCCTGGGACTATCAGAGACTGCAGCTAGTGGGACTAGTAAAGCCTGGGACTATCAGAGACTGCAGCTAGTGGGACTAGTAAAGCCTGGGACTATCAGAGACTGCAGCTAGTGCCACTAGTAAAGCCTGGGACTATCAGAGACTGCAGCTAGTGCCACTAGTAAAGCCTGGGACTAAAGTATAACTGTTTACCTGCAGAGAGAGAGAGAGAGAGAGAGAGAGAGAGAGCGAGAGCGCGCGCGCGCTCTACAAGTGTACAAGGCTCTAGCCCTGACGCATCTACAGTATCCCCCAGTACCACTACACACCATAAAGAAAACTAAGATGCAAAAGCTGCAACCCGTGCAAAATAGGGCGCCAAGGAGAGCAACAAAACACCGTCCACTATATGATCAGACAATCCAGGAGCTCCAGGAACTCCTGAACACACAGCCACTAACATCAGACACCAAGCCATCACGGTGTGGAACCAACCTGTCCTCCTACATAGAACGTCGCTTTTCGCCCGTAGGCGTTACCTAAGGTCAAAAATTGTCGTACTTGAAAATGGAAGCGGTTCGCGAAAGGGACGTACTGTCCCGTTTTCTGTTTTGGGTCCTCTGGTAGGTTAGGAGAGACCACTTTAAATTGGCCGTTGTCTTGACGCTGGGAAATCTTAGGAGGACGGGCTGGGGGAACACCTTTGTCATGTTGGAAGACCCAGTGTTAGATTACTCCAAGATGAGACGCCCCACTCCCACAGCTGGTGGGCCAAGATGAGACGCCCCGCTCCCACAGCTGGTGGCCCAAGATGAGACGCCCCACTCGCACAGCTGGTGGGCCAAGATGAGACGCCCCACTCCCACAGCTGGTGGCCTAAGATGAGACGCCCCGCTCCTACAGCTGGTGGCCCAAGATGAGACGCCCCACTCCTACAGCTGGTGGCCCAAGATGAGACGCCCCACTCCCACAGCTGGTGGCCCAAGATGAGACGCCCCGCTCCCACAGCTGGTGGCCCAAGATGAGACGCCCCGCTCCCACAGCTGGTGGCCCAAGATGAAACGCCCCACTCCCACAGCTGGTGGCCCAAGATGAGACGCCCCACTCCCACAGCTGGTGGGCCAAGATGAGACGCCCCACTCCCAGAGCTGGTGGCCCAAGATGAGACGCCCCGCTCCCACAGCTGGTGGCCCAAGATGAGACGCCCCACTCCCACAGCTGGTGGGCCAAGATGAGACGCCCCACTCCCACAGCTGGTGGCCCAAGATGAGACGCCCCACTCCCACATCTGGTGGCCCAAGATGAGACGTCCCACTCCCAGAGCTGGTGGCCCAAGATGAGACGCCCCACTCTCACAGCTGGTGGCTCAAGATGAGACGCCCCGCTCCCACAGCTGGTGGCCCAAGATGAGACGCCCCACTTCCACAGCTGGTGGGCCAAGATGAGACGCCCCACTCCCACAGCTGGTGGCCCAAGATGAGACGCCCCACTCCCACATCTGGTGGCCCAAGATGAGACGTCCCACTCCCAGAGCTGGTGGCCCAAGATGAGACGCCCCACTCCCACAGCTGGTGGCTCAAGATGAGACGCCCCGCTCCCACAGCTGGTGGCCCAAGATGAGACGTCCCACTCCCAGAGCTGGTGGCCCAAGATGAGACGCCCCACTCCCACAGCTGGTGGCCCAAGATGAGACGTCCCACTCCCAGAGCTGGTGGCCCAAGATGAGACGCCCCACTCTCACAGCTGGTGGCTCAAGATGAGACGCCCCACTCCCACAGCTGGTGGCCCAAGATGAGACGCCCCACTCCCACAGCTGGTGGCCCAAGATGAGACGCCCCGCTCCCACAGCTGGTGGCCCAAGATGAGACGCCCCACTCCCACAGCTGGTGGCCCAAGATGAGACGCCCCGCTCCCACAGCTGGTGGCCCAAGATGAGACACCCCGCTCCTACAGCTGGTGGCCCAAGATGAGACGCCCCACTCCTACAGCTGGTGGCCCAAGATGAGACGCCCCACTCCTACAGCTGGTGGCCCAAGATGAGACGCCCCGTTCCCACAGCTGGTGGCCCAAGATGAGACGCCCCACTCCCACAGCTGGTGGCCCAAGATGAGACGCCCCGCTCCCACAGCTGGTGGCCCAAGATGAGACGCCCCGCTCCTACAGCTGGTGGCCCAAGATGAGACGCCCCACTCCCACAGCTGGTGGCCCAAGATGAGACGCCCCACTCCCACAGCTGGTGGCCCAAGATGAGACGCCCCGCTCCCACAGCTGGTGGCCCAAGATGAGACGCCCCGCTCCCACAGCTGGTGGCCCAAGATGAGACGCCCCGCTCCCACAGCTGGTGGCCCAAGATGAGACGCCCCGCTCCCACAGCTGGTGGCCCAAGATGAGACGCCCCGCTCCCACAGCTGGTGGCCCCAGAGCCTCGATCTACCCGATAGAAAGTAAGCCCCAACATATATAATTCCCAGATGAAATACTGAACAGAAACCCCTCCCCTTTTATATAAAATAATAATAATAAATATGGTGAAGCAACATCAAAACGTGTACAAAAGCATGTGAGTGTGCATATGAAAGTTACATGAATGTGTGTGTATGAATGTTCCATATGTACATAACGATGTATATATGCAGAAATACACGTGAAGAGCCTCGAATGCCTTGCCACGAGAGAGCAATCTTGGCTTAGCTGCCAACACACCCACACATCGTGCCAGCAAGGCGGACAGCCCGCCTTCTATCTTAACTCATACTATACTTCCCAGTTCGTAACTTTTCCCTTTACCTGTGCCTCTTCATCCTCTGCTAACCCTCCCGCCCGCCAAAAAAGACAGTGGGGTTAATGTGTGACCCGAGGCGTAGTGAGCACAGTTAATGACTCAGAAACACTGTGGTGAGGCTGCCACAGTCTCTACAGTGTTCACCCATATACTTACCGCTGCCTTAACTCACGGATGACTCAGATATCACTCGATGACAAGGGCAGAGTGCACTTGGTTGGTCTCTGTGAGTACCTCGTGGTCTCTCTCATGTCTTACCTTAATACTTATATTTAACGTGATTACCGTATAATTACAAACATGTTTCCCAGTGTATGCGGGTTACTCCCACACACACAGTATTGGAAACTATTCACAGAGTATTCCCAGTGTGCCTGGGACTACTCATAGGTTCGAATCCTCATCACGGCCCCTCCGGATTCTCTCATTAATATCATGTATCTTGATTACAAACAAGCTTCGCCATACTCCGTAGACGTTAATGAAGTCACGGGGAGAAGGGTGTGGAGCCTCTAAGCTTCCACTTGTAAAAGTAGCGTTGCCGGGACACCCTTTGAGGGTGTGGGCGCGCGCAGGCGTCGCGCTCTCTCTCCCTCGGCTCCAAGATCACGGCGTTGTTGTTGACCTGATGGGCTTCCCCCTGGCACTCCCACGCTGCTGCTGCTGCTGCCCGCTTCCTGCTGCTGCTGCTGCCCGCTTCCTGCTGCTGCTGCTGCCCGCTTCCTGCTGCTGCTGCTGCCCGCTTCCTGCTGCTGCTGCTGCCCGCTTCCTGCTGCTGCTGCTGCCCGCTTCCTGCTGCTGCTGCTGCCCGCTTCCTGCTGCTGCTGCTGCTGCCCGCTTCCTGCTGCTGCTGCTGCCCGCTTCCTGCTGCTGCTGCTGCCCGCTTCCTGCTGCTGCTGCTGCTGCCCGCTTCCTGCTGCTGCTGCCCGCTTCCTGCTGCTGCTGCTGCTGCCCGCTTCCTGCTGCTGCTGCTGCTGCCCGCTTCCTGCTGCTGCTGCCCGCTTCCTGCTGCTGCTGCTGCTGCCCGCTTCCTGCTGCTGCTGCTGCCCGCTTCCTGCTGCTGCTGCCCGCTTCCTGCTGCTGCTGCTGCCCGCTTCCTGCTGCTGCTGCCCGCTGCTGCTGCCCGCTTCCTGCTGCTGCTGCCCGCTTCCTGCTGCTGCCCGCTTCCTGCTGCTGCCCGCTTCCTGCTGCTGCTGCTGCCCGCTTCCTGCTGCTGCTGCTGCCCGCTTCCTGCTGCTGCTGGCGGCGTGTGTCTCGGCGCCGCTGACGCACGCACTGCCCCATGGACGCCCCTACAACCATAGCCCGCCAGGAAAGAGGAATAACAAATGTTGTGGCCCACACGGGCTTGATTCATCCACTTAGGTTAACTGTCCTCTGCAGGAAAGGTTTCTCCCATGGCTGTAGGGTAATGGTGAGTGACTCTCAACAGTGTTGTTTACTGGGGAAGTACACGGGCCATAACCCTAGACTATGGTTATGTGGTAGTCACTGACCACTGTTGTCACTAGAGTGTCACAGCTTCCCTGGAAACACAAACCGAAACTGTCTCTATTTTCCGCTTGTTACAACTTGAAATAAAGTTGTTATATCTTGGCTTAACGTGTTTATGACGTATTAGAACGTTGTTACAACTTGCTATATTGGTTGTTATAACTGGTTAGGAGGTGCTAAAACTTGCTCGAACGTTGCACCAACGTCGTAGTTTCGGTGTGTGTTTGGTGGGTTCCCAGTCCTGGCCTCTGGTCCCTTGTTGTTGTGTTAGTTTCAGCCGCTTGCAGCCGACATTACTCTTACCTTCTATGGCACGATTTGACTCAGTTTTGTACGTCCTCCATCTTGTACCTACCAGTGAAGTGTGACGTTCTTTGTAGGAGGAGAGCAGGTCGCTGCCGGAGAGTGCGGTGACACACACTTTTAGTACACAAGTTCTGGCCAGCCTTAGTGACCTAACCATCAGGCTAAACACACACCACATATATACTACCCTACATATAGTACGGTACATATACTACACATCCCGTGCAACCCGCGCTCTCTCTCTCTCATGTCCCATTCTTGTTGACATAATGGACCACCAATACGTTACAACAAGTACGCCGTAATAACAATTACAGCATCGTAATATCGACGATTTCTACGCATCAGCCACGATAGCTTAGATGGGCGGTCTGGACGCGTTACTCTCTGTTTGAGGGTTAGACAAAAAGCCTCGGCTCTTTGGTTAGGTAGTGTCAGATCCTGGGAAGAGGGTTGGTTGATCAGTGCTCCGGAAAGCCGCCAGCGGTGAAACAGTGCTGCATATTTGGTGAGACGCCCCTGAAGCGTGCCCCCCGCCCCCCCCCCCTCCCTCAGTGAACCTGTCTGCCCCCTCCGCCCCCCCCCCCCTCAGTGAACCTGTCTGCCCCCTCCGCCCCCCCCCCCCTCAGTGAACCTGTCTGCCTACGCCCCTCCGCTCCATTGTTGTTGACCACACAGCTGGCTCAGTGCGCACGCGGAAACACTGTTTTGCCGCGCACACTTCACTGTATCACGTGATGTTTGCGACACGTGTTGTCCGCGCGGCTAATACCACGTGTCTTGGGGGTTTAGTGCCGCTGGTGACGGGAGAATGTTGAGAGGCGGTAAAGAGGTTTGAACGGCTCGTTCATATAACCTGTTTGAATGAATGAGTCATTCAAAGTGACTCGTTCATTCACACTGGTGCCCCCCCCCACACTGTATCAAGGCCACTCGCAACACCACATCCACACTTCTCATCCACCACTAGCCGTATTTAGGCCTTTCATCCGCTGCTACATGCAAGCCTGTCATCCACCACCACATGCAAGCCTGTCATCCATCACCACATGCAAGCCTGTCATCCACCACCGCATGCAAGCCTGTCATCCACCACCACATGCAAGCCTGTCATCCACCACCACACACAGGCCTGTCATCCATCACCACACGCAAGCCTGTCATCCATCACCACATGCAAGCCTGTCATCCATCACCACATGCAAGCCTGTCATCCACCACCACATGCAAGCCTGTCATCCACCACCACCACACACAGGCCTGTCATCCACCACCACACACAGGCCTGTCACCCACCACAACACCCAGGCCTGTCACCCACCACCACACACAGGCCCGTCACCCATCACCACACACAGGCCTGTCATCCACCTCCAAGCTCTCCAAATGTACTCACTAGAAAGGAGACGAGAGAGATACCAAATAATATACACATGGAAGATACTGGAGGGCCAGGTCCCAAATCTACACAGTAAAATAACAACGTACTGGAGTGAACGATATGGAAGAAAATGCAAGATTGAACCAATGAAGAGCAGAGGTGCCATAGGCACAATCAGAGAACACTGCATAAACATCAGAGGTCCGCTGTTGTTCAACGTCCTCCCAGCGACTATAAGAAATATTGCCGGAACAACCAGAATCTTCCAGAGGAAATTAGATTGTTTCCTCTAAGGAGTGCCGGACCAACCGGGCTGTGATGGTATGAGGGCCTGCGGGCCGCTCCAAGCAACAGTCTGGTAGACCAAACTCTCACAAGTCAATGGGGAGTAGAAGAACTCCCAGAACCCCATCAACCAGGTATATGTGGGCCTGCGGGCCGCGCCAAGCAACAGCCTGGTGGACCAAACTCTCACAAGTCAATGGGGAGTAGAAGAACTCCCAGAACCCCATCAACCAGGTATATGTGGGCCTGCGGGTCGCGCCAAGCAACAGCCTGGTGGACCAAACTCTCACAAGTCAATGGGGAGTAGAAGAACTCCCAGAACCCCGTGAACCAAGCATGAAGCAGGACACCTGATCTGGAACAGTTTACACTGAGCCACAGTAACATTAAGAAGGGTTTAGGTAAACTAAGAGTAGTAGTGTTGGTTGTTATCAAAGAGTATGTTATAGTGTAAGTTTCCCCGCCAGTTGTTTACAAATTGTGTTATCATCCTTCCTGTCACCACTGATAACGTCGCCCCAGATCCCTCAAGTGCCCTCACTAACTGGGGCAACCGTCATTACGTGGGTCCGGTGCTACGTAGACTCGTTTGTCTCAAACAGCCTGGTTGACCACTCCACCAACCAGCAGCAGGCCTGGCCAGAGACCGGGCCGCGTCCCAACCTTAATCCCCCGAAATCATGACAAGGGAACTGTTAGGTGGGTTGGTCGTGTATGGCACAGTGTGCCATATTTGACACATTGTGCCATATTTGACACATTGTGCCATATTTGACACATTGTGCCATATTTGACTCATTGTGCCATATTTGACACATTGTGCCATATTTGACACATTGTGCCATATTTGACACAGTGTGCCATATTTGACACATTGTGCCATATTTGACACATTGTGCCATATTTGACACATTGTGCCATATTTGACACATTGTGCCATATTTGACTCATTGTGCCATATTTGACACATTGTGCCATATTTGACACATTGTGCCATATTTGACACATTGTGCCATATTTGACACAGTGTGCCATATTTGACACATTGTGCCATATTTGACACATTGTGCCATATTTGACACATTGTGCCATATTTGACACATTGTGCCATATTTGACACATTGTGCCATATTTGACACAGTGTGCCATATTTGACACATTGTGCCATATTTGACACATTGTGCCATATTTGACACATTGTGCCATATTTGACACATTGTGCCATATTTGACACATTGTGCCATATTTGACACATTGTGCCATATTTGACACATTGTGCCATATTTGACACATTGTGCCATATTTGACACACTGTGCCATATTTGACACACTGTGCCATATTTGACACACTGTGCCATATTTGACACACTGTGCCATATTTGACACATTGTGCCATATTTGACACATTGTGCCATATTTGACACACTGTGCCATATTTGACACAGTGTGCCATATTTGACACAGTGTGCCATATTTGACACATTGTGCCATATTTGACACATTGTGCCATATTTGACACATTGTGCCATATTTGACACAGTGTGCCATATTTGACACAGTGTGCCATGTTTGACACATTGTGCCATATTTGACACAGTGTGCCATATTTGACACATTGTGCCATATTTGACACATTGTGCCATATTTGACACACTGTGCCATATTTGACACATTGTGCCATATTTGACTCATTGTGCCATATTTGACACACTGTGCCATATTTGACACATTGTGCCATATTTGACACATTGTGCCATATTTGACACAGTGTGCCATATTTGACACATTGTGCCATATTTGACACACTGTGCCATATTTGACACATTGTGCCATATTTGACAAACTGTGCCATATTTGACACATTGTGCCATATTTGACACACTGCCATATTTGACACATTGTGCCATATTTGACTCATTGTGCCATATTTGACTCATTGTGCCATATTTGACACATTGTGCCATATTTGACACAGTGTGCCATATTTGACACATTGTGCCATATTTGACACATTGTGCCATATTTGACACATTGTGCCATATTTGACACAGTGTGCCATATTTGACACATTGTGCCATATTTGACACATTGTGCCATATTTGACATTGTGCCATATTTGACACATTGTGCCATATTTGACTCATTGTGCCATATTTGACACACTGTGCCATATTTGACACACTGTGCCATATTTGACACAGTGTGCCATATTTGACACATTGTGCCATATTTGACACATTGTGCCATATTTGACACATTGTGCCATATTTGACACATTGTGCCATATTTGACAGTGTGCCATATTTGACACAGTGTGCCATATTTGACACAGTGTGCCATGTTTGACACATTGTGCCATATTTGACACAGTGTGCCATATTTGACACATTGTGCCATATTTGACACATTGTGCCATATTTGACACACTGTGCCATATTTGACACATTGTGCCATATTTGACTCATTGTGCCATATTTGACACACTGTGCCATATTTGACACATTGTGCCATATTTGACACAGTGTGCCATATTTGACACATTGTGCCATATTTGACACACTGTGCCATATTTGACACATTGTGCCATATTTGACAAACTGTGCCATATTTGACACATTGTGCCATATTTGACACACTGCCATATTTGACACATTGTGCCATATTTGACTCATTGTGCCATATTTGACACATTGTGCCATATTTGACACAGTGTGCCATATTTGACACATTGTGCCATATTTGACACATTGTGCCATATTTGACACATTGTGCCATATTTGACACATTGTGCCATATTTGACACATTGTGCCATATTTGACACAGTGTGCCATATTTGACACATTGTGCCATATTTGACACATTGTGCCATATTTGACATTGTGCCATATTTGACACATTGTGCCATATTTGACTCATTGTGCCATATTTGACACACTGTGCCATATTTGACACACTGTGCCATATTTGACACACTGTGCCATATTTGACACATTGTGCCATATTTGACACATTGTGCCATATTTGACACATTGTGCCATATTTGACTCATTGTGCCATATTTGACACATTGTGCCATATTTGACACATTGTGCCATTCTGGTCATAGTATACACCGGACCCGCCAGTCTTGACTGTGAGCTGAGCCACACTCACCTGTCTTGAAGCCTCCTTAAGTCTCCTTGAACATATTCCACACACTTCAGTCAAGACAAATATTGATATATATAACGTCCATATTCACTCCAAAACAATGATCATGGGGGTTTTCCGTGATTGTTTTTCCAAAACAATGATCATGGGGGTTTTTCAAACAACAGTCAATGTGTTGACTGTTGTTTGTCGTGCTTGTGTAAAGGTGAGGTCCTCTGACATGATTACTCCTACAGCCTCTACACTACTGCAGGCGAGGAGTCACAATAACGTGGCTGAAGTATGTTGACCAGACCACACACTAGAATTTGAAGGGACGACGACGTTTCGGTCCGTCCTGGACCATTCTCAAGTCGATTGTGATGAGGAGATTGATTGATTGATGAAGATTAAGCCACCCAAGAGGTGGCACGGGCATGAATAGCCCGTAAGTGGTGGCCCTTTCGAGCCATTACCAGTATCAAAAGATGATACTGGAGATCTGTGGAGGCGCAACTGCACCCTGCGTGACGGGAGATGTCTCCCGGGCCAAATGGAGACCAAATGATGGATGTGATGAGGAGGTAGGGACAGGCAATAAATAGGCAAGAGAGAGCTGAGGAGGAAAGTCAGGTGTAGGGGATAGTAGTAATGAGAACTGCAGCAGGCCTATTGGCCCATACGAGGCAGCTCCTATTGTAATCACCGAAGGAGATAGTAATAGGAAAAAGAAGAGGATAGCAAGGGAGCGTAGGAGAAGACAAGAAGACTCTACACTACTATTTCCTTCTGTGGCGGGATTTGATTCCGTTTTATATATGGTTTCCGGTTTTAAATTTTCATTTTTCCATAGCGCAGGAGCTGGAACTTATTTTAATGAAATATCATATTATTACCTGTGCAACCCGTTCTCGCACTTGCTTATAGTCAATATTGGCTTATTTAATAAGTGCATATGTGACATAGTAATTGATTGTGAATATTTTAGTTTACTTTGAAAAGCTTCATAGAAAACACCGACCTTACCTAACCTTCTTAGTATGTTAAGATAAGCATCTTATTGCTTCTTATTTACAATTATTACTTAACCTCTCAACGGTATAGGTTAAGTAATAATTGTAATTAAGAAGCAATAAGATGCTTATGTTAACATACTAAGAAGGTTAGGTGAGGTCGGTGTTTTCTATGAAGCTTTTCAAAGTAAACTAAAATATTCACAATCAATTAGTATGTCACATATGCACTTATTAAATAAGCCAATATTGACTATAAGCAAGTGCGAGAACGGGTTGACCTGTGGCTCGTTGAAAGACCCGATTGGAGGTTTGTCGTGTCCTCTATATTGCCTACTCGCATGACCACCTCTATATTGCCTACTCGCATGACCATTCTTGTGTCATCTGGAAATGATGATACAGTGCTGTACTTTGTATTCATGTATATGGATATCCGGGTACTTAGGCGGCACAGTATCTTGCGGGAGTGAGCTCTTCACTGTTGATGACCCGGCTGTGACTGCGTTGACTATTACACTCTGCGTTTGTGTTCTGGGGCCAGATTCACGAAGCAGTTACGCAAGCACTTGCGAACGTGTACATCTTTCCTCAATCATTGACGGCTTTGGTTACATTTATTAAACAGTTTACAAGAATGAAAACTTGTCATTCAACTGTTGTTATTGTTATAAACAGCCTCCTGGTGCTTCACAGCTCATTGTTTAATAATTGTAAACAAACCCGTCAAAGATTGAGAAAAGCTGTACAGGTTCGTAAGTGCTTGCGTAACTGCTTCGTGAATCTGGCCCCTGGTATTGGCATCCTAGCTTGGTGATATTTAGCGCCCTCTGATTACTCCACACATTTGGTGGTGCTACATAGCCTTCCAGGTTTGGTTCCTTCCTTTGATAATGACGATCCATCTCCCTACTTTGCCAATAAGTCCTCTTGCACGTATTTTATGCGTAATAACACCATGGTCACATTTGTAGAAACTTTTGCGCAGTCTGTGCATCAGCGTTTTGTTTGTCTCCCATGGCACCAAAGGTCACGTCATAGTGGTCCAGCAACTGTGACAGGCAGGAGCGCCCTGTTCTGAAGCCACGTTGTCCAGGGTTATGGAGATGTTGTGATGCCATGTGACTTGTAATCTTTCTTCTTAGTACTCTTTTTCAAAGATTTTTATGATGTGTGATGTTAGAGCTATTGGTCTATAATTTGTGTGGATGTGCTTTACTGCCTCCTTTGTGAGGTGACGCTATCTCCCCTGTTGTGTGTGTCCCGGGTGACGCTATCTCCCCTGTTGTGTGTGTCCCGGGTGACGCTATCTCCCCTGTTGTGTGTGTCCCGGGTGACGCTATCTCCCCTGTTGTGTGTGTCCCGGGTGACGCTATCTCCCCTGTTGTGTGTGTCCCGGGTGACGCTATCTCCCCTGTTGTGTGTGTCCCGGGTGACGCCAGTATCTGTGCTCCGGCGCCAGGTGGTGTTCCGGGCCTGTGATGGTGGTGTTCCTGGCCTGTGATGGTGGTGTTCCTGGCCTGTGATGGTGGTGTTCCGGGCCTGTGATGGTGGTGTTCCGGGCCTGTGATGGTGGTGTTCCGGGCCTGTGATGGTGGTGTTCTGGGCCTGTGATGGTGGTGTTCCGGGCCTGTGATGGTGGTGTTCTGGGTCTGTGATGGTGGTGTTCCGGGCCTGTGATGGTGGTGTTCCGGGCCTGTGATGGTGGTGTTCTGGGCCTGTGATGGTGGTGTTCCGGGCCTGTGATGGTGGTGTTCCGGGCCTGTGATGGTGGTGTTCCTGGCCTGTGATGGTGGTGTTCCGGGCCTGTGATGGTGGTGTTCCGGGCCTGTGATGGTGGTGTTCCGGGCCTGTGATGGTGGTGTTCCGGGCCTGTGATGGTGGTGTTCCGGGCCTGTGATGGTGGTGTTCCGGGCCTGTGATGGTGGTGTTCCGGGCCTGTGATGGTGGTGTTCCGGGCCTGTGATGGTGGTGTTCCGGGCCTGTGATGGTGGTGTTCCGGGCTGCTTCATGGACATATAATCTCAGGAGTGAGGGCCTGGAGCAGCGTGCAAGGGGCAGGGTGTCTGTGGCTACTTCAGAGTCTAGGGGGGTGAGGTTACCTACCTTGAGGTTACCTTGAGGTGCTTCCGGGGCTTAGCGTCCCCGCGGCCCGGTCGTCGACCAGGCCTCCTGGTTGCCGGACTGATCAACCTGATGACACCTGATGCAATCCATCCTCCGAATTGACAGTGCGTCTTAATACTAAGTGAAATAAGTACATTTCCTTACTGTCATACACAGTACATAATTACACTTATGGGGCTGTTACATTTACCTCCCCATTTATTCTCCTCGTTTTCTGTTAAGACACACTATTTAGGATGAAGTTCTTAAGTTCGAATTGCTAAACACAAGTTTTAAATATCAGGAATTTCTTTTTCAGTTTTATTAAACAATAGAGATTTTATACAAAATTGGAAAACATCCTGAGTTACTTTACAATTTATTGAAATATCTTACTTTTGTTTTATTAGTTTTATAAAACTATAATATCAATATACCTATAGGTTAGGTAATAATTGTAATTAAGAAGCAATAAAATTATTATCTTAAAAAAACTAAGACGGTTAGGTGAGGTCGTGGTTTTCTATTCAGTTTTTCAGGTAAACTCAAATATTCACAATATATTTGACAGTACGGTTTAACACTAAGTGAAAATAAGTACAATTCCTGACTGCCATACATAGTACATAATTGCACTTATTTGTGCTCGTACATTTACCACACTATTTTTGGAGGACGGGCTGATATATATATATATATATATATATATATATATATATATATATATATATATATATATATATATATATATATATATATATAACTGAAAAACTCACACCCCAAAAGTGACTCGAACCCATACTCCCAGGAGCAACGCAACTGGTATGTACAAGACGCCTTAATCCACTTGACCATCACGACCGGACATAATGAGGTGATAGCCAAAGCTATTTGAACCTATAACCATGAACTCATTATGAACCACCGGACATAATGAGTTCATGTCCGGTGCGGTGGGGTGGTTCAAATAGCTTCGGCTATCACCTCATTATGTCCGGTCGTGATGGTCAAGTGGATTAAGGCGTCTTGTACATACCAGTTGCGTTGCTCCTGGGAGTATGGGTTCGAGTCACTTCTGGGGTGTGAGTTTTCAGTTGCATATTGTCCTGGGGACCATTCAGGCTTGTTCGCATTTGTGTTCCTCACGTGTGCCCCAAAGAATGAGGTGATTTGGTAAAATGCTATGCCCAAGATTACCATCCGAGTGCCGGCGGTGGGGTGGTTCAAATAGCTTCGGCTATCACCTCATTATGTCCGGTCGTGATGGTCAAGTGGATTAAGGCGTCTTGTACATACCAGTTGCGTTGCTCCTGGGAGTATGGGTTCGAGTCACTTCTGGGGTGTGAGTTTTCAGTTGCATATTGTCCTGGGGACCATTCAGGCTTGTTCGCATATATATATATATATATATATATATATATATATATATATATATATATATATATATATATATATATATATATATATATATGTCGTACCTAGTAGCCAGAACTCACTTCTGAGCCTACTATGCAAGGCCCGATTTGCCTAATAAGCCAAGTTTTCATGAATTAATTGCTTTTCGACTACCTAACCTACCTAACCTAACCTAACCTAACTTTTTCGGCTACCTAACCGAACCTAACCTATAAAGATAGGTTAGGTTAGGTTAGGTAGGGTTGGTTAGGTTCGGTCATATTTCTACGTTAATTTTAACTCCAATAAAAAAAAATTGACCTCTTACATAATGAAATGGGTTGCTTTATCATTTTATAAGAAAAACATTAGAGAAAATATATTAATTCATGAAAACTTGGCTTATTAGGCAAATCGGGCCTTGCATTGTAGGCTGAAAAGTGAGTTCTGGCTACTAGGTACGACATATATATATATATATATATATATATATATATATATATGCATGCCTGATGCTGCCTGATGTTGGATGTTGGTGTGACATTCGTGAAGGATTCATGTGGATCCAACCCGTTCTCGCAAATTCGTAAAGTCAATATTGACTTATTAACTACGTGCATAGGTGATATACTAAACATAATAGATACCCTTAAAAAGATTCATAGAAAACACCGACCTTACCTAACCTTGTTAGTGTCTTAAGATAAGCATCTTATTGCTTCGTAATTACAATTATTACTTAACCTATACCTATTATAGGTTAGGTAATAATTGTAATTACGAAGCAATAAGATGCTTATCTTAACATACTAAGTAGGTTAGGTAAGGTCGGTGTTTTGTATGAATCTTTTTAAGGGTATCAATTATGTTAAGTATGTCACCTATGCACATATTTAATAACTCAATATTGACTTTACGAATTTGCGAGAACGGGTTGATCATATCAAGTACTTCACTCATAGTGATGTGAAGTACTTGATGTACTGCCGGGAAGCTCAGCCTAGTGTCCAATATGTGCTTACTGTAGGTGCGCCTGCCGCCCAGTTGGGTGGGTGTGGAGCACATGACTGTAAAGCTGCCGCCCAGTTGGGTGGGTGTGGAGCACATGACTGTAAAGCTGCCGCCCTGTTGTGTGGGTGTGGAGCACATGACTGTAAAGCTGCCGCCCAGTTGGGTGGGTGTGGAGCACATGACTGTAAAGCTGCCGCCCAGTTGGGTGGGTGTGGAGCACATGACTGTAAAGCTGCCGCCCAGTTGGGTGGGTGTGGAGCACATGACTGTAAAGCTGCCGCCCAGTTGGGTGGGTGTGGAGCACATGACTGTAAAGCTGCCGCCCAGTTGGGTGGGTGTGGAGCACATGACTGTAAAGCTGCCGCCCAGTTGGGTGGGTGTGGAGCACATGACTGTAAAGCTGCCGCCCAGTTGGGTGGGTGTGGAGCACATGACTGTAAAGCTGCCGCCCAGTTGGGTGGGTGTAGAGCACATGACTGTAAAGCTGCCGCCCAGTTGGGTGGGTGTGGAGCACGTGACTGTAAAGCTGCCGCCCAGTTGGGTGGGTGTGGAGCACATGCCTGTAAAGCTGCCGCCCAGTTGGGTGGGTGTGGAGCACATGACTGTAAAGCTGCCGCCCAGTTGAGTGGGTGTGGAGCACATGACTGTAAAGCTGCCGCCCAGTTGAGTGGGTGTGGAGCACATGACTGTAAAGCTGCCGCCCAGTTGGGTGGGTGTGGAGCACAAGACTGTAAAGCTGCCGCCCAGTTGGGTGGGTGTGGAGCACAAGACTGTAAAGCTGCCGCCCAGTTGGGTGGGTGTGGAGCACAAGACTGTAAAGCTGCCGCCCAGTTGGGTGGGTGTGGAGCACATGACTGTAAAGCTGCCGCCCAGTTGGGTGGGTGTGGAGCACATGACTGTAAAGCTGCCGCCCAGTTGGGTGGGTGTGGAGCACATGACTGTAAAGCTGCCGCCCAGTTGGGTGGGTGTGGAGCACGTGACTGTAAAGCTGCCGCCCAGTTGGGTGGGTGTGGAGCACATGACTGTAAAGCTGCCGCCCAGTTGGGTGGGTGTGGAGCACATGACTGTAAAGCTGCCGCCCAGTTGGGTGGGTGTGGAGCACATGACTGTAAAGCTGCCGCCCAGTTGGGTGGGTGTGGAGCACATGACTGTAAAGCTGCCGCCCAGTTGGGTGGGTGTGGAGCACATGACTGTAAAGCTGCCGCCCAGTTGGGTGGGTGTGGAGCACATGACTGTAAAGCTGCCGCCCAGTTGGGTGGGTGTGGAGCACATGACTGTAAAGCTGCCGCCCAGTTGGGTGGGTGTGGAGCACAAGACTAGTAACTGTGTGACTCACCATAGATGTTGTATAGTGACTGTTGCGAGCCTCTTGTTGAATCACTTGTGATATAAAAAGATGATATATTTATGTATTTGTGTAAATGACTGTATATACATATACATGTGTATGCTACATTAGAACATTTGTAACTAGCTTTAAAAAGATTGTCACCTGCCTAGCTAAACTAACTATTGGGTTCAGTTAATGAGCCCAATATGTGCCTCTGTAACCCTTCCCCCCCCCCTCCCCCACGGGATGGGTATGGGGTGCATAATAAAGAAACAAACTTGGAAAAAAATCATGGATCATCAATGTGTTCAAGGGTTCGTACTGAAGCCTCAGCATTTATCATGAGTGTGTACAAGGGTTCGTACTGAAGCCTCAGCATTTATCATGAGTGTGTACAAGGGTTCGTACTGAAGCCTCAGCATTTATCATGAGTGTGTTCAAGGGGTCAAACTGAAGCCTCAGCATTTATCATGAGTGTGTACAAGGGTTCGTACTGAAGCCTCAGCATTTATCATGAGTGTGTACAAGGGTTCGTACTGAAGCCTCAGCATTTATCATGAGTGTGTACAAGGGTTCGTACTGAAGCCTCAGCATTTATCATGAGTGTGTTCAAGGGGTCAAACTGAAGCCTCAGCATTTATCATGAGTGTGTACAAGGGTTCGTACTGAAGCCTCAGCATTTATCATGAGTGTGTACAAGGGTTCGTACTGAAGCCTCAGCATTTATCATGAGTGTGTACAAGGGTTCGTACTGAAGCCTCAGCATTTATCATGAGTGTGTTCAAGGGTTCGTACTGAAGCCTCAGCATTTATCATGAGTGTGTACAAGGGTTCGTACTGAAGCCTCAGCATTTATCATGAGTGTGTACAAGGGTTCGTACTGAAGCCTCAGCATTTATCATGAGTGTGTTCAAGGGGTCAAACTGAAGCCTCAGCATTTATCATGAGTGTGTACAAGGGTTCGTACTGAAGCCTCAGCATTTATCATGAGTGTGTACAAGGGTTCGTACTGAAGCCTCAGCATTTATCATGAGTGTGTTCAAGGGTTCGTACTGAAGCCTCAGCATTTATCATGAGTGTGTTCAAGGGTTCGTACTGAAGCCTCAGCATTTATCATGAGTGTGTACAAGGGTTCGTACTGAAGCCTCAGCATTTATCATGAGTGTGTTCAAGGGTTCGTACTGAAGCTTCAGCATTTATCATGAGTGTGTACAAGGGTTCGTACTGAAGCCTCAGCATTTATCATGAGTATGTACAAGGGTTCGTACTGAAGCCTCAGCATTTATCATGAGTGTGTACAAGGGTTCGTACTGAAGCCTCAGCATTTATCATGAGTGTGTTCAAGGGTTCGTACTGAAGCCTCAGCATTTATCATGAGTGTGTACAAGGGTTCGTACTGAAGCCTCAGCATTTATCATGAGTGTGTACAAGGGTTCGTACTGAAGCCTCAGCATTTATCATGAGTGTGTTCAAGGGTTCGTACTGAAGCCTCAGCATTTATCATGAGTGTGTTCAAGGGTTCGTACTGAAGCCTCAGCATTTATCATGAGTGTGTACAAGGGTTCGTACTGAAGCCTCAGCATTTATCATGAGTGTGTTCAAGGGTTCGTACTGAAGCCTCAGCATTTATCATCAATGTGTTCAAGGGTTCGTACTGAAGCTTCAGCATTTATCATGAGTGTGTTCAAGGGTTCGTACTGAAGCCTCAGCATTTATCATGAGTGTGTTCAAGGGTACGAACTGAAGCCTCAGCATTTATCATGAGTGTGTTCAAGGGTTCGAACTGAAGCCTCAGCATTTATCATGAGTGTTCAAGGGTTCGTACTGAAGCCTCAGCATTTATCATCAATGTGTTCAAGGGTTCGTACTGAAGCCTCAGCATTTATCATGAGTGTGTTCAAGTGTACGAACTGAAGCCTCAGCATTTATCATGAGTGTGTTCAAGGGTTCGTACTGAAGCCTCAGCATCTATCATGAGTGTGTACAAGGGTTCGTACTGAAGCCTCAGCATTTATCATGAGTGTGTTCAAGGGGTCAAACTGAAGCCTCAGCATTTATCATGTGTGTTCAAGGGTTCGTACTGAAGCTTCAGCATTTATCATGAGTGTGTTCAAGGGGTCAAACTGAAGCCTCAGCATTTATCATGAGTGTGTTCAAGGGTTCGTACTGAAGCCTCAGCATTTATCATGAGTGTGTTCAAGGGGTCAAACTGAAGCCTCAGCATTTATCATGAGTGTTCAAGGGTTCGTACTGAAGCTTCAGCATTTATCATGAGTGTGTTCAAGGGTTCGTACTGAAGCCTCAGCATTTATCATGAGTGTGTTCAAGGGTACGAACTGAAGCCTCAGCATTTATCATGAGTGTGTTCAAGGGTACGAACTGAAGCCTCAGCATTTATCATGAGTGTGTTCAAGGGTTCGTACTGAAGCCTCAGCATTTATCATGAGTGTGTTCAAGGGTTCGTACTGAAGCTTCAGCATTTATCATGAGTGTGTTCAAGGGTTCGTACTGAAGCCTCAGCATTTATCATGAGTGTGTTCAAGGGTTCGTACTGAAGCTTCAGCATTTATCATGAGTGTGTTCAAGGGTTCGTACTGAAGCCTCAGCATTTATCATGAGTGTGTTCAGGGGTTCGTACTGAAGCCTCAGCATTTATCATGAGTGTGTTCAAGGGTTCGTACTGAAGCCTCAGCATTTATCATGAGTGTGTTCAAGGGTTCGTACTGAAGCTTCAGCATTTATCATGAGTGTGTTCAAGGGTTCGTACTGAAGCTTCAGCATTTATCATGAGTGTGTACAAGGGTTCGTACTGAAGCCTCAGCATTTATCATGAGTGTGTTCAAGGGTTCGTACTGAAGCCTCAGCATTTATCATGAGTGTGTTCAAGGGTACGAACTGAAGCCTCAGCATTTATCATGAGTGTGTACAAGGGTACGAACTGAAGCCTCAGCATTTATCATGAGTGTGTACAAGGGTTCGTACTGAAGCCTCAGCATTTATCATGAGTGTGTTCAAGGGGTCAAGCTGAAGCCTCAGCACTTATCATGAGTGTGTTCAAGGGGTCAAGCTGAAGCCTCAGCATTTATCATGAGTGTGTTCAAGGGGTCAAGCTGAAGCCTCAGCATTTATCATGTGTGTTCAAGGGGTCAAGCTGAAGCCTCAGCATTTATCATGAGTGTGTTCAAGGAGTCAAACTGAAGCCTCAGCATTTATCATGAGTGTGTTCAAGGGTTCGTACTGAAGCCTCAGCATTTATCATGAGTGTGGTCAAGGGGTCAAACTGAAGCCTCAGCATTTATCATGAGTGTGTGTTCAAGGGGTCAAACTGAAGCCTCAGCATTTATCATGAGTGTGTTCAAGGGGTCAAACTGAAGCCTCAGCATTTATCATGAGTGTGTTCAAGGGTACGAACTGAAGCCTCAGCATTTATCATGAGTGTGTACAAGGGTACGAACTGAAGCCTCAGCATTTATCATGAGTGTGTACAAGGGTTCGTACTGAAGCCTCAGCATTTATGAGTGTGTTCAAGGGGTCAAGCTGAAGCCTCAGCACTTATCATGAGTGTGTTCAAGGGGTCAAGCTGAAGCCTCAGCATTTATCATGAGTGTGTTCAAGGGGTCAAGCTGAAGCCTCAGCATTTATCATGAGTGTGTTCAAGGGGTCAAGCTGAAGCCTCAGCATTTATCATGAGTGTGTTCAAGGGGTCAAGCTGAAGCCTCAGCATTTATCATGAGTGTGTTCAAGGGGTCAAGCTGAAGCCTCAGCATTTATCATGAGTGTGTTCAAGGGGTCAAGCTGAAGCCTCAGCATTTATCATGAGTGTGTTCAAGGAGTCAAACTGAAGCCTCAGCATTTATCATGAGTGTGTTCAAGGGTTCGTACTGAAGCCTCAGCATTTATCATGAGTGTGGTCAAGGGGTCAAACTGAAGCCTCAGCATTTATCATGAGTGTGTGTTCAAGGGGTCAAACTGAAGCCTCAGCATTTATCATGAGTGTGTTCAAGGGGTCAAACTGAAGCCTCAGCATTTATCATGAGTGTGTTCAAGGGTTTGTACTGAAGCCTCAGCATTTATCATGTGTGGTCAAGGGGTCAAACTGAAGCCTCAGCATTTATCATGAGTGTGTACAAGGGTACGAACTGAAGCCTCAGCATTTATCATGAGTGTGTTCAAGGGGTCAAACTGAAGCCTCAGCATTTATCATGAGTGTGTTCAAGGGTTCGTACTGAAGCCTCAGCATTTATCATGAATGTGGTCAAGGGGTCAAACTGAAGCCTCAGCATTTATCATGAGTGTGTACAAGGGTACGAACTGAAGCCTCAGCATTTATCATGAGTGTGTTCAACGGTTCGTACTGAAGCCTCAGCATTTATCATGAGTGTGGTCAAGGGGTCAAACTGAAGCCTCAGCATTTATCATGAGTGTGTTCAAGGGTTCGTACTGAAGCCTCAGCATTTATCATGAGTGTGGTCAAGGGGTCAAACTGAAGCCTCAGCATTTATCATGAGTGTGTTCAAGGGTACGAACTGAAGCCTCAGCATTTATCATGTGTGTGTTCAAGGGGTCAAACTGAAGCCTCAGCATTTATCATTAGTGTGTTCAAGGGTTCAAACTGAAGCCTCAGCATTTATCATGAGTGTGTTCAAGGGTACGAACTGAAGCCTCAGCATTTATCATGAGTGTGTTCAAGGGGTCAAACTGAAGCCTCAGCATTTCACTCATGTCCTTGTTTCTAGTGCTACAAAGCCAATGTTATCGAAGCACTGGTTTAAGTCTGCATTATTTTGCATACATTATGCACTGTAGGCAGGTAGAACCTATTGGGCTCTTATCATATCTACATTATAAACTGTGTATGGAGTCAGCCTCCACCACATCACTGCCTAATGCATTCCACCTGTTAACTACTCCCACACTGAACAAGTGCTTTCTAACGTCCTGATGCCTGATCAACCAGGCTGTGACTCATACGTCAGGCTGCGAGCAGCCGCCTCCAACAGCCTGGTTGACCAGTCCAGCAACGAGGAAGCCTGGTCGAGGACCGGGCCGCGGGGACGCTAAGCCCCGGAATCATCTCAAGGTTGCCTCAAGGTAACTTTGGCTCACTTGGATACTAATTGTTGACCTGTACTTGTTCTCCTTGTTTGTGTTTGTCAGCACAAGCAGGTTGTTATTGTTTGTGTTTGCAACGGTTGCTGGGTCACTGTTGGTGCAGCTGCGTCACTGTTGGTGCAGCTGCGTCACTGTTGGTGCAGCTGCGTCACTGTTGGTGTAGCTGCGTCACTGTTGGTGTAGCTTCGTCACTGTTGGTGTAGCTGCGTCACTGTTGGTGCGGCTGCGTCACTGTTGGTGTAGCTGCGTCACTGTTGGTGTAGCTGCGTCACTGTTGGTGTGGCTGCGTCACTGTTGGTGTAGCTGCGTCACTGTTGGTGTAGCTGCGTCACTGTTGGTGTAGCTGCGTCACTGTTGGTGTAGCTGCGTCACTGTTGGTGTAGCTGCGTCACTGTTGGTGCAGCTGCGTCACTGTTGGTGTAGCTGCGTCACTTGGTGTAGCTGCGTCACTGTTGGTGCAGCTGCGTCACTGTTGGTGTAGCTGGGTCACTGTTGGTGTAGCTGCGTCACTGTTGGTGTAGCTGCGTCACTGTTGGTGTAGCTGCGTCACTGTTGGTGTAGCTGCGTCACTGTTGGTGCAGCTGCGTCACTGTTGGTGTAGCTGCGTCACTTGGTGTAGCTGCGTCACTGTTGGTGTAGCTGCGTCACTGTTGGTGCAGCTGCGTCACTGTTGGTGTAGCTGGGTCACTGTTGGTGTAGCTGCGTCACTGTTGGTGTAGCTGCGTCACTGTTGGTGTAGCTGCGTCAATGTTGGTGTGGCTGGGTCACTGTTGGTGTAGCTGCGTCACTGTTGGTGTAGCTACGTCACTGTTGGTGCGGCTGCGTCACTGTTGGTGCAACTGCGTCACTGTTGGTGCAGCTGCGTCACTGTTGGTGCAGCTGCGTCACTGTTGGTGCAGCTGCGTCACTGTTGGTGCGGCTGCGTCACTGTTGGTGTGGCTGGGTCACTGGAGGTGCAGCTGCGTCACTGTTGGTGTAGCTGCGTCACTGTTGGTGCAGCTGCGTCACTGTTGGTGCGGCTGCGTCACTGTTGGTGCGGCTGCGTCACTGTTGGTGTAGCTGCGTCACTGTTGGTGCGGCTGCGTCACTGTTGGTGTAGCTGCGTCACTGTTGGTGCAGCTGCGTCACTGTTGGTGCGGCTGCGTCACTGTTGGTGCAGCTGCGTCACTGTTGGTGCAGCTTCGTCACTGTTGGTGCGGCTGCGTCACTGTTGGTGCAGCTGCGTCACTGTTGGTGCAGCTGCGTCACTGTTGGTGCGGCTGCGTCACTGTTGGTGCAGCTGCGTCACTGTTGGTGCGGCTGCGTCACTGTTGGTGCGGCTGCGTCACTGTTGGTGCGGCTGCGTCACTGTTGGTGCGGCTGCGTCACTGTTGGTGCGGCTGCGTCACTGTTGGTGCAGCTGCGTCACTGTTGGTGCAGCTGCGTCACTGTTGGTGCGGCTGCGTCACTGTTGGTGCAGCTGCGTCACAGTTGGTGCGGCTGCGTCACTGTTGGTTCGGCTGCGTCACTGTTGGTGCGGCTGCGTCACAGTTGGTGCGGCTGCGTCACAGTTGGTGCGGCTGCGTCACTGTTGGTTCGGCTGCGTCACTGTTGGTGCAGCTGCGTCACAGTTGGTGCGGCTGCGTCACTGTTGGTTCGGCTGCGTCACTGTCGGTGCGGCTGCGTCACTGTCGGTGCGGCTGCGTCACTGTTGGTGCAGCTGCGTCACTGTCGGTGCAGCTGCGTCACTGTCGGTGCGGCTGCGTCACTGTTGGTGCAGCTGCGTCACTGTTGGTGCAGCTGCGTCACAGTTGGTGCGGCTGCGTCACAATTGGTGCAGCTGCGTCACTGTTGGTGCAGCTGCGTCACTGTTGGTGCAGCTGCGTCACTGTTGGTGCAGCTGCGTCACTGTTGGTGCAGCTGCGTCACTGTTGGTGCAGCTGCGCCACTGTTGGTGCGGCTGCGTCACTGTTGGTGCAGCTGCGTCACTGTTGGTGCAGCTGCGTCACTGTTGGTGCAGCTGCGTCACTGTTGGTGCAGCTGCGTCACTGCTGGTGCAGCTGCGTCACTGCTGGTGCAGCTGCGTCACTGTTGGTGCAGCTGCGTCACTGCTGGTGCAGCTGCGTCACTGCTGGTGCAGCTGCGTCACTGCTGGTGCAGCTGCGTCACTGCTGGTGCAGCTGCGTCACTGCTGGTGCAGCTGCGTCACTGTTGGTGCAGCTGCGTCACTGTTGGTGCAGCTGCGTCACTGTTGGTGCAGCTGCGTCACTGTTGGTGCAGCTGCGTCACTGTTGGTGTAGCTGCGTCACTGTTGGTGCAGCTGCGTCACTGTTGGTGCAGCTGCGTCACTGTTGGTGTAGCTGCGTCACTGTTGGTGCAGCTGCGTCACTGTTGGTGCAGCTGCGTCACTGTTGGTGCAGCTGCGTCACTGTTGGTGCAGCTGCGTCACTGTTGGTGCAGCTGCGTCACTGTTGGTGCGGCTGCGTCACTGTTGGTGTGGCTGCGTCACTGTTGGTGCAGCTGCGTCACTGGGAGTCACAGCGCCACGCGGGCAACCCAACACGTGGTTGTCTTAACTCTTATGCTCTGGTAAAATAAAAACCACATGAACGTTTGCACATATTAATATAACACCCGCGTCACTTTACCTTGACTTTCACGCTCTCATAACGCTTCATATCAGTTACAAAAATGTTTAAAACTTTCCAGTGTGTGTGTGGCTTACGTCGCCCAGCACTGACTAGCTCCTCGTTCACGAGGGGATAGAGGCGAAAGTTTTAGCGCGCGCTGTTATATTATTCCCGCGTCGGCTACCGCGGGCTCCATCAGCTGACTAATGTTTACGTGGCATCAGCTGACTGGTGTAAACACGGAGGTGGGTGCTGACGTCATTGTCGCCCAGGCGGATCATCTGCTCCAGTCAGCTGGGCTCTCTGGGCTGGGACGGGAGACATCTGCCGTCACGCAGGGTGCACTTGCACCTCCACAGGGAGCCGGTCGGCCGAGCTGACAGCACGCTGGACTTGTGATCCTGGGTTCGATCCCATGCGCCGGCGAGAAACAATGGACAGAGTTTCTTTCACCCTATGCCCTGTTACCTAGCAGTAAAATAGGTACCTGGGTGTTAGTCAGCTGTCACGGGCTGCTTCCTGGGGGTGGAGGCCTGGTCAAGGACAGGGCCGCGGGGACACTAAAAAGCCCCGAAATCCTCTCAAGATAACCATCATCTCAAGATAACCTCCACAGATCTCCAGTATCGGCTCTTGATACTGGTAATGGCTCAAAAGGGCCACCACTTACGGGCTATTCATGCCCGTGCCACCTTTTGGGTGGCTTAATCTTCATCAATCAATCCATCTGGGCTGGTGTGTTGCTGTGGTGGTCGGTGTCACCACGACCCTGGGTACCTTGGTGTCCCCATTAACGACCCTGGGTACCTTGGTGTCCCCATTAACGACCCTGGGTACCTTGGTGTCCCCATTAAAGACCCTGGGTACCTTGGTGTCCCCATTAATGACCCTGGGTACCTTGGTGTCCCCATTAACGACCCTGGGGGACCTTGGTGTCCCCATTAACGACCCTGGGGGTACCTTGGTGTCCCTATTAACGACCCTGGGGGTACCTTGGTGTCCCCATTAACGACCCTGGGGGACCTTGGTGTCCCCATTAACGACCCTGGGTACCTTGGTGTCCCCATTAACGACCCTGGGGGACCTTGGTGTCCCCATTAACGACCCTGGGGGTACCTTGGTGTCCCCATTAACGACCCTGGGGGACCTTGGTGTCCCCATTAACGACCCTGGGTACCATTAACGACCCTGGGGACCTTGGTGTCCCCATTAACGACCCTGGGGTACCTTGGTGTCCCCATTAACGACCCTGGGGGACCTTGGTGTCCCCATTAACGACCCTGGGTACCATTAACGACCCTGGGTACCTTGGTGTCCCCATTAACGACCCTGGGTACCTTGGTGTCCCCATTAACGACCCTGGGTACCTTGGTGTCCCCATTAACGACCCTGGGGTACCTTGGTGTCCCCATTAACGACCCTGGGTACCTTGGTGTCCCCATTAACGACCCTGGGGGACCTTGGTGTCCCCATTAACGACCCTGGGTACCATTAACGACCCTGGGTACCTTGGTGTCCCCATTAACGACCCTGGGTACCGTGGTGTCCCCATTAACGACCCTGGGTACCTTGGTGTCCCCATTAACGACCCTGGGGTACCTTGGTGTCCCCATTAACGACCCTGGGTACCATTAACGACCCTGGGTACCTTGGTGTCCCCATTAACGACCCTGGGGACCTTGGTGTCCCCATTAACGACCCTGGGTACCATTAACGACCCTGGGTACCTTGGTGTCCCCATTAACGACCCTGGGTACCATTAACGACCCTGGGTACCTTGGTGTCCCCATTAACGACCCTGGGTACCTTGGTGTCCCCATTAACGACCATGGGTACCTTGGTGTCCCCATTAACGACCCTGGGTACCTTGGTGTCCCCATTAACGACCCTGGGTACCTTGGTGTCCCCATTAACGACCCTGGGTACCTTGGTGTCCCCATTAACGACCCTGGGTATCTTGGTGTCCCCATTAACGACCCTGGGTACCTTGGTGTCCCCATTAACGACCCTGGGGTACCTTGGTGTCCCCATTAACGACCCTGGGTACCTTGGTGTCCCCATTAACGACCCTGGGTACCTTGGTGTCCCCATTAACGACCCTGGGTACCTTGGTGTCCCCATTAACGACCCTGGGTACCTTGGTGTCCCCATTAACGACTCTGGGTACCATTAACGACCCTGGGTACCTTGGTGTCCCCATTAACGACCCTGGGTACCATTAACGACCCTGGGGACCATTAACGACCCTGGGGACCTTGGTGTCCCCATTAACGACCCTGGGGACCTTGGTGTCACCATTAACGACCCTGGGTACCCTGGTGTCCCCATTAACGACCCTGGGGACCTTGGTGTCCCCATTAACGACCCTGGGGACCTTGGTGTCCCCATTAACGACCCTGGGGACCTTGGTGTCCCCATTAACGACCCTGGGGACCTTGGTGTCCCCATTAACGACCCTGGGTACCCTGGTGTCCCCATTAACGACCCTGGGTACCATTAACGATCCTGGGGACCATTAACGACCCTGGGGACCTTGGTGTCCCCATTAACGACCCTGGGTACCATTAACGACCCTGGGTACCTTGGTGTCCCCATTAACGACCCTGGGAACCATTAACGACCCTGGGTACCCTGGTGTCCCCATTAACGACCCTGGGGACCATTAACGACCCTGGGTACCATTAACGACCCTGGGTACCATTAACGACCCTGGGGTACCATTAACGACCCTGGGTACCATTAACGACCCTGGGGACCTTGGTGGCCCCATTAACGATCCTGGGGACCATTAACGACCCTGGGTACCATTAACGACCCTGGGTACCATTAACGACCCTGGGTACCTTTCTTCTCTCAAGAGGAGACTTTGGGAGAGATTAAAGCCCTTGCGGGTCCTTGTTGGTGTCAATCATGGACTTAACGTGAGACTTGCTAGAATGTTTTATGTATCATTTATACGCTCTGTGATTGACTACAATGCTCTACATCTCACACTGTATACTGACAAAGAGCTGAAATCTCTTGAAACCTTGCAAAATGAAGCTATGCGTCTCATCCTTGGGGCTCCAAAGTCCACGAGAATAGTTAATATGAGAGCAGAGTTAAAATTACCTACCATAAGTGAGAGAATTTTGTCTATTAGCACAGTTTTCGGCGTGAAGGCATTGAGTAGATCTAGACAACACATGAAGTTTCAAGCTAAACTTTCTAATATGCTGCACTCACCTGAGGTCTATAGAAGAAGAACGAAATCTGATTATGTATATTGGTTCTACAAGGTAGCCAACTCCATCAAAATATTAAATATGTACCCAACTCAACTAATGATTAATCAACCAATTACTCCATGGGATAACTGGGATCTATCAGTTGATTTTGTAAATGCGCCCAAGAAAGATAGTGTGCACTCTACATTATTAAAACAGTTAACACTGAAAAGCATCACTGAAAGTACTCAGAGTATGGGTAACGATGTGTATCAGTGCTATACCGACGGCTCTGTAGAAGAAGGTGAACGATGTACCGGATGTGCATGTAACACATTTGAACAATCTTCTCTCGTACATACAGCAATGAAGCGCGTCAATGACTGGGCAAGTACAACTCAAACCGAACTTGCAGGCATATACCTTGCCACTGAATTTTTAAAAGACAAAGGCAGTGGACTTATATACTGTGACTCGCAGAGTGCACTCCTGGCATTGAATGCACATAGTAGTGACACCCAGAAAATAGTCAGTGATATTCGAATGAATGTTTTAGCTGCTAAAGAAAACAGATTTGAAATTAAATTCCTATGGATACCATCACATGTTGGCATCTCAAGGCATGACACTGTTGATATGCTTGCTAAGACAGCCTGTAGAAAACCAGTGGTAGAAATTGATATGGGTGTTTCATTAGCAGTGACAAAGTGAATACTTAAACAAATATCTAATGAAGATCTCACCAACCTAACAAATTCACAGACTGGAAAGTTGTAGCATTGAATATTATGATAGATATCGTGAGGAGACATTCACATATGGGACTAATAGAACAAGAACCCGACAATGTGATGTTATAGTGGCCAGAATACGCCTGGGATATAGACGTATCTGGCAGCTTTCTCAAAACCCAAATGTCGAGTACACAATGTGTCAACTTTGTGAAAGAGAAAACATGCACTCTCTTGAACATTATATTGTAGAATGTCCCATATTGACTGACTTTCGCCCTCCTGGGATAAGGTATGCTGAACTCTGTAGTTACTATATGAGTACTGGAACACTTGATGATATATTGGACTTGTACCCAAGATTGACCATGTAATGTATCAATTATACAATGTATGTATGTGATGTAACTATATAACCTGAGCTTGTAAAAGCACCTTCATCACCTTCAGTGGTTAAGTGCTTAATTGCACACTAGTTTCCCTATCAGCTATCTCACCCTGTCAGAGTAAAAGAGACAAATGTATGTGAATGCATGTGTGTGTATATATGTATGTATACATGTGTGTATATATGTATGTGCACATATATATATATGTGTGTGTGTGTGTGTGTATATGTATGTGTATAAAGTACATATGGAAGCTGATCAGAATTACATTTCACTTTTGTAAATGCACATTAACGACACTATGTAAAAGACACATCAAACACTTTATGTAGGGCATACGTAAATCTGTGTATCTATGTATTTACGTATGTAGGTTAGCTTAGCATTTTAAAAACACCGAATCACCTTCTGTGGTTGAGTGTTCAATAAACCCTTGAACTATATGTTTAACACTTCTCTAACCCTGTCCATGGAGGACAGAAGAAAATGTATATATGCTGGTTAGCATTGTAAATGTCTGGCCACGTCTGTGGTAGAAAATAATAATAATAAAACTGCTAGACTCGACTCAATAAACCATCTAAATTACTGTGGCCGACGAAAATGCCTAAATCTATATTATAGTTCAGAGCGCAGGCGGGAGAGATACATAATAATTTACATGTGGAATATATTAGAGGGGCTGGTCACATATTTACACACACACACACACACACACACACACACATGACATGAGACCGTCTGGCCAGACCGTCAACCAGGAGGCCTGTTCAGAGACCGGGCCGTGGGGACGTTGATCCTGGGAACAGGCCCAAGGTAACTGCAAGGTATAATAACCCGTGAACACCAAGCCGGCGGCTTGGTGTTCACGGGTTGAGGTGAGAGGCCACAGGTACAGTCAGGAGTGTTCTAGGAACGGTCCATGAAGCACCATTGTTTCTATGGTAAGAGGCGCCATTGTTTACCTGTAATAATATTATACAGTGTAAGGGAGCCGGTCGGCCGAACTGACAGCACGCTGGACTTGTGATCCTGTGGTCCTGGGTTCGATCCCAGGCGCCGGCGAGAAACAATGGACAGAGTTTCTTTCACCCTATGCCCCTGTTACCTAGCAGTAAAATAGGTACCTGGGTGTTAGTCAGCTGTCACGGGCTGCTTCCTGGGGGTGGAGGCCTGGTCGAGGACCGGGCCGCGGGGACACTAAAAGCCCCGAAATCATCTCAAGATAACCTCAAGTGTGTTATACCATTAGTACGATGACGACTCTTCATGTTATACCTGTTGCTAGTTATCATAGTGAATACATGACCTTAACAACACAAGAATTTACTTGTGTAAAGGAGGAAATGTTTATCTCTCAGAATGTTTGGTAATATGTTTATTGTTTGTGATGTGTGTCTATGTATGTATTAACACGATGTACTGAACGGGGGGAGGATAGCTTGAGCTACCTCATCCCTTTGTGGGTATTTTACCTCAATAAACTTATTTCAATTTCAACACAAGAATTAAGCAAACTACTAAAGGCCATTTGGCCCATAGACGGCAGCTCATGTTAATATCCTCCCAAAACGTATTCATATGTATGTCTAACCTACGCTTGAAACACTCAAGTGAGCCCCCACGTCTGTCACCTTACGGCGGTAGTTTGCTCCAGAAATCATCAACCCTTATCATCCAGGTCCACAGCCTAGTGAACCAAACTCTCGCAAGTCGCGCCTAGCCTCGGGCCGGGCTTGGGGAGTAGAAGAACTCCCAGAACCCCATCAACCAGGTATATGTGGGCCTGCGGGCCGCTCCCAGCAACAGCCTGGTGGACCAAACTCTCACAAGTCAAGCCTGGCCTCGGGCCGGGCTTGGGGAGTAGAAGAACTCCCAGAACCTCATCAACCAGGTATATGTGGGCCTGCGGGCCGCTCCAAGCAACAGCCTAGTGGACCAAACCCCCTCAAGTCAAGCCTGGCCTCGGGCCGGGCTTGGGGAGTAGAAGAACTCCCAGAACCCCATCAACCAGGTATATGTGGGCCTGCGGGCCGCTCCAAGCAACAGCCTGGTGGACCAAACTCTCACAAGTCGAGCCTGGCCTCGGACCGGGCTTGGGGAGTAGAAGAACTCCCAGAACCCCATCAACCAGGTATCTTTCCAAGCCAGTATTTACCCAGGTGTGCGCAGTAGCAGGTAGAGGTTGATGGTGTGTGATGAACAATGTTGTTGTGGTTGGTGGCTGCTGCCTCCTCTCTCTCTCTCTGAGGTGTCTGACGTGTTCCTCCTTCACCCTTACAGACGGCGCTCAGTGTCTTCTTCCAAGAAGCTGTTCCCAATGGTGGCACCCCCCAGCACCACCTCAACCATGTGAGTACCCCTACACCTGGCTGGCGGGGGGGGGGGAGCTGTGTGAGTACCCCCTACACCTGGCTGGGGGGGAGGGGCAGCTGTGTGAGTACCCCCTACACCTGGCTGGCGGGGGGGGGGGGAGCTGTGTGAGTACTGGCTACACCTGGCTGGGGGGGAGGGGCAGCTGTGTGAGTACTGGCTACACCTGGCTGGGGGGGGCGAGGGTCAACTGTGTGAGTACCCCCTACACCTGGCTGGGGGGGGGGGGGGTCAACTGTGTGAGTACTGGCTACACCTGGCTGGGGGGGGTCAACTGTGTGAGTACTAGCTACACCTGGCTGGGGGGGGGGGTCAACTGTGTGAGTACTGGCTACACCTGGCTGGGGGGGGGGGGGTCAACTGTGTGAGTACTAGCTACACCTGGCTGGGGGGGGGTCAACTGTGTGAGTACTGGCTACACCTGGCTGGGGGGGGGGTCAACTGTGTGAGTACTGGCTACACCTGGCTGGGGGGGGGGGTCAACTGTGTGAGTACTGGCTACACCTGGCTGGGGGGGGGGTCAACTGTGTGAGTACTGGCTACACCTGGCTGGGGGGGTCAACTGTGTGAGTACTGGCTACACCTGGCTGGGGGGGGGGTCAACTGTGTGAGTACTGGCTACACCTGGCTGGGGGGGGGTCAACTGTGTGAGTACTGGCTACACCTGGCTGGGGGGGGTCAACTGTGTGAGTACTGGCTACACCTGGCTGGGGGGAGGTCAGCTGTGTGAGTACTGGCTACACCTGGCTGGGGGGGGGGTCAACTGTGTGAGTGCTGGCTACACCTGGCTGGGGGGGGAGGGTCAACTGTGTGAGTACTGGCTACACCTGGCTGGGGGGGAGGGTCAACTGTGTGAGTACTGGCTACACCTGGCTGGGGGGGGGGTCAACTGTGTGAGTACTGGCTACACCTGGCTGGGGGGGGGTCAGCTGTGTGAGTACTGGCTACACCTGGCTGGGGGGGGGAGGGTCAGCTGTGTGAGTACTGGCTACATCTGGCTGGGGGGGAGGGTCAACTGTGTGAGTACTGGCTACACCTGGCTGGGGGGGAGGGTCAGCTGTGTGAGTACTGGCTACACCTGGCTGGGGGGGGGGAGGGTCAACTGTGTGAGTACTGGCTACACCTGGCTGGGGGGGAGGGTCAACTGTGTGAGTACTAGCTACACCTGGTTGGGGGGGGTCAACTGTGTGAGTACTGGCTACACCTGGCTGGGGGGGGAGGGTCAACTGTGTGAGTACTGGCTACACCTGGCTGGGGGGGAGGGTCAGCTGTGTGAGTACTGGCTACACCTGGCTGGGGGGGGGAGGGTCAACTGTGTGAGTACTGGCTACACCTGGCTGGGGGGGAGGGTCAGCTGTGTGAGTACTGGCTACACCTGGCTGGGGGGAGGGTCAGCTGTGTGAGTACTGGCTACACCTGGCTGGGGGGGAGGTCAACTGTGTGAGTACTGGCTACACCTGGCTGGGGGAGGGTCAACTGTGTGAGTACTAGCTACACCTGACTGGGGGGGAGGTCAACTGTGTGAGTACTAGCTACACCTGGCTGGGGGGGTCAACTGTGTGAGTACTGGCTACACCTGGCTGGGGGGGGGGTCAGCTGTGTGAGTACTGGCTACACCTGGCTGGGGGGAGGGTCAACTGTGTGAGTACTGGCTACACCTGGCTGGGGGGGGGGGTCAACTGTGTGAGTACTGGCTACACCTGGCTGGGGGGGGAGGGTCAACTGTGTGAGTACTGGCTACACCTGGCTGGGGGGGGGGAGGGTCAACTGTGTGAGTACTGGCTACACCTGGCTGGGGGGGGAGGGTCAACTGTGTGAGTACTGGCTACACCTTGCTGGGGGGGGGGTCAACTGTGTGAGTACTGGCTACACCTGGCTGGGGGGGGGGTCAACTGTGTGAGTACTGGCTACATCTGGCTGGGTGGGGTCAACTGTGTGAGTACTGGCTACACCTGGCTGGGGGGGGGAGGTCAACTGTGTGAGTACTGGCTACACCTGGCTGGGGGGGGAGGTCATCTGTGTGAGTACTGGCTACACCTGGCTGGGGGGGAGGTCAACTGTGTGAGTACTGGCTACACCTGGCTGGGGGGGGTCAACTGTGTGAGTACTGGCTACACCTGGCTGGGGGGGGGAGGGGCAGCTGTGTGAGTACTGGCTACACCTGGCTGGGGGGGGAGGTCAACTGTGTGAGTACTGGCTACACCTGGCTGGGGGGGGGTCAGCTGTGTGAGTACTGGCTACACCTGGCTGGGGGGGGGGTCAACTGTGTGAGTACTGGCTACACCTGGCTGGGGGGGGTCAGCTGTGTGAGTACTGGCTACACCTGGCTGGGGGGGTCAGCTGTGTGAGTACTGGCTACACCTGGCTGGGGGGGGGGGTCAACTGTGTGAGTACTGGCTACACCTGGCTGGGGGGGGGGGTCAACTGTGTGAGTACTGGCTACACCTGGCTGGGGGGGGGTCAGCTGTGTGAGTACTGGCTACACCTGGCTGGGGGGGGTCAATTGTGTGAGTACTGGCTACACCTGGCTGGGGGGGGGTCAGCTGTGTGAGTACTGGCTACACCTGGCTGGGGGGGTCAACTGTGTGAGTACTGGCTACACCTGGCTGGGGGGTGGGGTCAGCTGTGTGAGTACTGGCTACACCTGGCTGGGGGGGGGGTCAACTGTGTGAGTACTGGCTACACCTGGCTGGGGAGGGGGGGTCAGCTGTGTGAGTACTGGCTACACCTGGCTGGGGGGGGAGGGTCAACTGTTTGAGTACTGGCTACACCTGGCTGGGGGGGTCAACTGTGTGAGTACTGGCTACACCTGGCTGGGGGGGGGGTCAGCTGTGTGAGTACTGGCTACACCTGGCTGGGGGGGGTCAACTGTGTGAGTACTGGCGACACCTGGCTGGGGGGGGGGTCAACTGTGTGAGTACTGGCTACACCTGGCTGGGGGGGGTCAACTGTGTGAGTACTGGCTACACCTGGCTGGGGGGGGTCAACTGTGTGAGTACTGGCTACACCTGGCTGGGGGGGGAGGTCAACTGTGTGAGTACTGGCTACACCTGGCTGGGGGGGGGTCAACTGTGGGAGTACTGGCTACACCTGGCTGGGGGGGGGGGGTCAACTGTGTGAGTACTGGCTACACCTGGCTGGGGGGAGGGTCAACTGTGTGAGTACTGGCTACACCTGGCTGGGGGGGGGGTCAACTGTGTGAGTACTGGCTACACCTGGCTGGGGGGGGGGTCAACTGTGTGAGTACTGGCTACACCTGGATGGGGGGGGGTCAACTGTGTGAGTACTGGCTACACCTGGCTGGGGGAGGGTCAACTGTGTGAGTACTGGCTACACCTGGCTGGGGGGGGAGGGTCAACTGTGTGAGTACTGGCTACACCTGGCTGGGGGGGGGGTCAACTGTGTGAGTACTGGCTACACCTGGCTGGGGGGGGGGTCAACTGTGTGAGTACTGGCTACACCTGGCTGGGGGAGGGTCAACTGTGTGAGTACTGGCTACACCTGGCTGGGGGGGGGGAGGGTCAACTGTGTGAGTACTGGCTACACCTGGCTGGGAGGAGGGTCAACTGTGTGAGTACTGGCTACACCTGGCTGGGGGGGGGGGTCAACTGTGTGAGTACTGGCTACACCTGGCTGGGGGGGGAGGGTCAACTGTGTGAGTACTGGCTACACCTGGCTGGGGGGGGGGAGGGTCAACTGTGTGAGTACTGGCTACACCTGGCTGGGGGGGGAGGGTCAACTGTGTGAGTACTGGCTACACCTTGCTGGGGGGGGGTCAACTGTGTGAGTACTGGCTACACCTGGCTGGGGGGGGTCAACTGTGTGAGTACTGGCTACATCTGGCTGGGTGGGGTCAACTGTGTGAGTACTGGCTACACCTGGCTGGGGGGGGAGGTCAACTGTGTGAGTACTGGCTACACCTGGCTGGGGGGGGGAGGTCATCTGTGTGAGTACTGGCTACACCTGGCTGGGGGGGGGGTCAACTGTGTGAGTACTGGCTACACCTGGCTGGGGGGGGGGAGGGGCAGCTGTGTGAGTACTGGCTACACCTGGCTGGGGGGGGAGGTCAACTGTGTGAGTACTGGCTACACCTGGCTGGGGGGGGGGGGGTCAACTGTGTGAGTACTGGCTACACCTGGATGGGGTGGGGTCAACTGTGTGAGTACTGGCTACACCTGGCTGGGGGAGGGTCAACTGTGTGAGTACTGGCTACACCTGGCTGGGGGGGGAGGGTCAACTGTGTGAGTACTGGCTACACCTGGCTGGGGGGGGGTCAACTGTGTGAGTACTGGCTACACCTGGCTGGGGGGGGGGGTCAACTGTGTGAGTACTGGCTACACCTGGCTGGGGGAGGGTCAACTGTGTGAGTACTGGCTACACCTGGCTGGGGGGGGGGGAGGGTCAACTGTGTGAGTACTGGCTACACCTGGCTGGGAGGAGGGTCAACTGTGTGAGTACTGGCTACACCTGGCTGGGGGGGGGGTCAACTGTGTGAGTACTGGCTACACCTGGCTGGGGGGGGGGAGGGTCAACTGTGTGAGTACTGGCTACACCTGGCTGGGGGGGGGAGGGTCAACTGTGTGAGTACTGGCTACACCTGGCTGGGGGGGGGAGGGTCAACTGTGTGAGTACTGGCTACACCTTGCTGGGGGGGGGGTCAACTGTGTGAGTACTGGCTACACCTGGCTGGGGGGGGGGTCAACTGTGTGAGTACTGGCTACATCTGGCTGGGTGGGGTCAACTGTGTGAGTACTGGCTACACCTGGCTGGGGGGGAGGTCAACTGTGTGAGTACTGGCTACACCTGGCTGGGGGGGGAGGTCATCTGTGTGAGTACTGGCTACACCTGGCTGGGGGGAGGTCAACTGTGTGAGTACTGGCTACACCTGGCTGGGGGGGGGGTCAACTGTGTGAGTACTGGCTACACCTGGCTGGGGGGGGGGAGGGGCAGCTGTGTGAGTACTGGCTACATCTGGCTGGGGGGGAGGGTCAACTGTGTGAGTACTGGCTACACCTGGCTGGGGGGGAGGGTCAGCTGTGTGAGTACTGGCTACACCTGGCTGGGGGGGGGGAGGGTCAACTGTGTGAGTACTGGCTACACCTGGCTGGGGGGGAGGGTCAACTGTGTGAGTACTAGCTACACCTGGTTGGGGGGGGTCAACTGTGTGAGTACTGGCTACACCTGGCTGGGGGGGGAGGGTCAACTGTGTGAGTACTGGCTACACCTGGCTGGGGGGGAGGGTCAGCTGTGTGAGTACTGGCTACACCTGGCTGGGGGGGGGAGGGTCAACTGTGTGAGTACTGGCTACACCTGGCTGGGGGGGAGGGTCAGCTGTGTGAGTACTGGCTACACCTGGCTGGGGGGAGGGTCAGCTGTGTGAGTACTGGCTACACCTGGCTGGGGGGGAGGTCAACTGTGTGAGTACTGGCTACACCTGGCTGGGGGAGGGTCAACTGTGTGAGTACTAGCTACACCTGACTGGGGGGGAGGTCAACTGTGTGAGTACTAGCTACACCTGGCTGGGGGGGTCAACTGTGTGAGTACTGGCTACACCTGGCTGGGGGGGGGGTCAGCTGTGTGAGTACTGGCTACACCTGGCTGGGGGGAGGGTCAACTGTGTGAGTACTGGCTACACCTGGCTGGGGGGGGGTCAACTGTGTGAGTACTGGCTACACCTGGCTGGGGGGGGAGGGTCAACTGTGTGAGTACTGGCTACACCTGGCTGGGGGGGGGAGGGTCAACTGTGTGAGTACTGGCTACACCTGGCTGGGGGGGGAGGGTCAACTGTGTGAGTACTGGCTACACCTTGCTGGGGGGGGGTCAACTGTGTGAGTACTGGCTACACCTGGCTGGGGGGGGGGTCAACTGTGTGAGTACTGGCTACATCTGGCTGGGTGGGGTCAACTGTGTGAGTACTGGCTACACCTGGCTGGGGGGGGGAGGTCAACTGTGTGAGTACTGGCTACACCTGGCTGGGGGGGGAGGTCATCTGTGTGAGTACTGGCTACACCTGGCTGGGGGGAGGTCAACTGTGTGAGTACTGGCTACACCTGGCTGGGGGGGGGTCAACTGTGTGAGTACTGGCTACACCTGGCTGGGGGGGGGAGGGGCAGCTGTGTGAGTACTGGCTACACCTGGCTGGGGGGGGAGGTCAACTGTGTGAGTACTGGCTACACCTGGCTGGGGGGGGGGTCAGCTGTGTGAGTACTGGCTACACCTGGCTGGGGGGGTCAACTGTGTGAGTACTGGCTACACCTGGCTGGGGGGGGGTCAGCTGTGTGAGTACTGGCTACACCTGGCTGGGGGGGTCAGCTGTGTGAGTACTGGCTACACCTGGCTGGGGGGGGGGTCAACTGTGTGAGTACTGGCTACACCTGGCTGGGGGGGGGGGGGTCAACTGTGTGAGTACTGGCTACACCTGGCTGGGGGGGGGTCAGCTGTGTGAGTACTGGCTACACCTGGCTGGGGGGGGGTCAATTGTGTGAGTACTGGCTACACCTGGCTGGGGGGGGGTCAGCTGTGTGAGTACTGGCTACACCTGGCTGGGGGGGTCAACTGTGTGAGTACTGGCTACACCTGGCTGGGGGGTGGGGTCAGCTGTGTGAGTACTGGCTACACCTGGCTGGGGGGGGGGTCAACTGTGTGAGTACTGGCTACACCTGGCTGGGGAGGGGGGGTCAGCTGTGTGAGTACTGGCTACACCTGGCTGGGGGGGGAGGGTCAACTGTTTGAGTACTGGCTACACCTGGCTGGGGGGGTCAACTGTGTGAGTACTGGCTACACCTGGCTGGGGGGGGGTCAGCTGTGTGAGTACTGGCTACACCTGGCTGGGGGGGGTCAACTGTGTGAGTACTGGCGACACCTGGCTGGGGGGGGGGGTCAACTGTGTGAGTACTGGCTACACCTGGCTGGGGGGGGTCAACTGTGTGAGTACTGGCTACACCTGGCTGGGGGGGGGTCAACTGTGTGAGTACTGGCTACACCTGGCTGGGGGGGGAGGTCAACTGTGTGAGTACTGGCTACACCTGGCTGGGGGGGGGTCAACTGTGGGAGTACTGGCTACACCTGGCTGGGGGGGGGGGGTCAACTGTGTGAGTACTGGCTACACCTGGCTGGGGGGAGGGTCAACTGTGTGAGTACTGGCTACACCTGGCTGGGGGGGGGGGTCAACTGTGTGAGTACTGGCTACACCTGGCTGAGGGGGGGGTCAACTGTGTGAGTACTGGCTACACCTGGATGGGGGGGGGTCAACTGTGTGAGTACTGGCTACACCTGGCTGGGGGAGGGTCAACTGTGTGAGTACTGGCTACACCTGGCTGGGGGGGGAGGGTCAACTGTGTGAGTACTGGCTACACCTGGCTGGGGGGGGGGTCAACTGTGTGAGTACTGGCTACACCTGGCTGGGGGGGGGGGTCAACTGTGTGAGTACTGGCTACACCTGGCTGGGGGAGGGTCAACTGTGTGAGTACTGGCTACACCTGGCTGGGGGGGGGGAGGGTCAACTGTGTGAGTACTGGCTACACCTGGCTGGGAGGAGGGTCAACTGTGTGAGTACTGGCTACACCTGGCTGGGGGGGGGTCAACTGTGTGAGTACTGGCTACACCTGGCTGGGGGGGAGGGTCAACTGTGTGAGTACTGGCTACACCTGGCTGGGGGGGGGGAGGGTCAACTGTGTGAGTACTGGCTACACCTGGCTGGGGGGGGAGGGTCAACTGTGTGAGTACTGGCTACACCTTGCTGGGGGGGGGTCAACTGTGTGAGTACTGGCTACACCTGGCTGGGGGGGGTCAACTGTGTGAGTACTGGCTACATCTGGCTGGGTGGGGTCAACTGTGTGAGTACTGGCTACACCTGGCTGGGGGGGGAGGTCAACTGTGTGAGTACTGGCTACACCTGGCTGGGGGGGGGAGGTCATCTGTGTGAGTACTGGCTACACCTGGCTGGGGGGGGGTCAACTGTGTGAGTACTGGCTACACCTGGCTGGGGGGGGGGAGGGGCAGCTGTGTGAGTACTGGCTACACCTGGCTGGGGGGGGAGGTCAACTGTGTGAGTACTGGCTACACCTGGCTGGGGGGGGGTCAACTGTGTGAGTACTGGCTACACCTGGATGGGGGGGGTCAACTGTGTGAGTACTGGCTACACCTGGCTGGGGGAGGGTCAACTGTGTGAGTACTGGCTACACCTGGCTGGGGGGGGAGGGTCAACTGTGTGAGTACTGGCTACACCTGGCTGGGGGGGGGTCAACTGTGTGAGTACTGGCTACACCTGGCTGGGGGGGGGGGTCAACTGTGTGAGTACTGGCTACACCTGGCTGGGGGAGGGTCAACTGTGTGAGTACTGGCTACACCTGGCTGGGGGGGGGGAGGGTCAACTGTGTGAGTACTGGCTACACCTGGCTGGGAGGAGGGTCAACTGTGTGAGTACTGGCTACACCTGGCTGGGGGGGGGGGGTCAACTGTGTGAGTACTGGCTACACCTGGCTGGGGGGGGGGAGGGTCAACTGTGTGAGTACTGGCTACACCTGGCTGGGGGGGGGAGGGTCAACTGTGTGAGTACTGGCTACACCTGGCTGGGGGGGGGAGGGTCAACTGTGTGAGTACTGGCTACACCTTGCTGGGGGGGGGGGGTCAACTGTGTGAGTACTGGCTACACCTGGCTGGGGGGGGGGTCAACTGTGTGAGTACTGGCTACATCTGGCTGGGTGGGGTCAACTGTGTGAGTACTGGCTACACCTGGCTGGGGGGGAGGTCAACTGTGTGAGTACTGGCTACACCTGGCTGGGGGGGGAGGTCATCTGTGTGAGTACTGGCTACACCTGGCTGGGGGGGAGGTCAACTGTGTGAGTACTGGCTACACCTGGCTGGGGGGGGGTCAACTGTGTGAGTACTGGCTACACCTGGCTGGGGGGGGGGAGGGGCAGCTGTGTGAGTACTGGCTACACCTGGCTGGGGGGGAGGTCAACTGTGTGAGTACTGGCTACACCTGGCTGGGGGGGGGGGTCAGCTGTGTGAGTACTGGCTACACCTGGCTGGGGGGGGGTCAACTGTGTGAGTACTGGCTACACCTGGCTGGGGGGGGGTCAGCTGTGTGAGTACTGGCTACACCTGGCTGGGGGGGTCAACTGTGTGAGTACTGGCTACACCTGGCTGGGGGGTGGGGTCAGCTGTGTGAGTACTGGCTACACCTGGCTGGGGGGGGGGTTCAACTGTGTGAGTACTGGCTACACCTGGCTGGGGAGGGGGGGTCAGCTGTGTGAGTACTGGCTACACCTGGCTGGGGGGGGAGGGTCAACTGTTTGAGTACTGGCTACACCTGGCTGGGGGGGTCAACTGTGTGAGTACTGGCTACACCTGGCTGGGGGGGGGGTCAGCTGTGTGAGTACTGGCTACACCTGGCTGGGGGGGGTCAACTGTGTGAGTACTGGCGACACCTGGCTGGGGGGGGGGGGTCAACTGTGTGAGTACTGGCTACACCTGGCTGGGGGGGGTCAACTGTGTGAGTACTGGCTACACCTGGCTGGGGGGGGGTCAACTGTGTGAGTACTGGCTACACCTGGCTGGGGGGGGAGGTCAACTGTGTGAGTACTGGCTACACCTGGCTGGGGGGGGGTCAACTGTGGGAGTACTGGCTACACCTGGCTGGGGGGGGGGGGTCAACTGTGTGAGTACTGGCTACACCTGGCTGGGGGGAGGGTCAACTGTGTGAGTACTGGCTACACCTGGCTGGGGGGGGGGGTCAACTGTGTGAGTACTGGCTACACCTGGCTGAGGGGGGGGTCAACTGTGTGAGTACTGGCTACACCTGGATGGGGGGGGGTCAACTGTGTGAGTACTGGCTACACCTGGCTGGGGGAGGGTCAACTGTGTGAGTACTGGCTACACCTGGCTGGGGGGGGAGGGTCAACTGTGTGAGTACTGGCTACACCTGGCTGGGGGGGGGGTCAACTGTGTGAGTACTGGCTACACCTGGCTGGGGGGGGGGTCAACTGTGTGAGTACTGGCTACACCTGGCTGGGGGAGGGTCAACTGTGTGAGTACTGGCTACACCTGGCTGGGGGGGGGGAGGGTCAACTGTGTGAGTACTGGCTACACCTGGCTGGGAGGAGGGTCAACTGTGTGAGTACTGGCTACACCTGGCTGGGGGGGGGGTCAACTGTGTGAGTACTGGCTACACCTGGCTGGGGGGGGAGGGTCAACTGTGTGAGTACTGGCTACACCTGGCTGGGGGGGGGGAGGGTCAACTGTGTGAGTACTGGCTACACCTGGCTGGGGGGGGAGGGTCAACTGTGTGAGTACTGGCTACACCTTGCTGGGGGGGGGTCAACTGTGTGAGTACTGGCTACACCTGGCTGGGGGGGGTCAACTGTGTGAGTACTGGCTACATCTGGCTGGGTGGGGTCAACTGTGTGAGTACTGGCTACACCTGGCTGGGGGGGGAGGTCAACTGTGTGAGTACTGGCTACACCTGGCTGGGGGGGGGAGGTCATCTGTGTGAGTACTGGCTACACCTGGCTGGGGGGGGGTCAACTGTGTGAGTACTGGCTACACCTGGCTGGGGGGGGGGAGGGGCAGCTGTGTGAGTACTGGCTACACCTGGCTGGGGGGGGAGGTCAACTGTGTGAGTACTGGCTACACCTGGCTGGGGGGGGGGGTCAACTGTGTGAGTACTGGCTACACCTGGATGGGGGGGGGTCAACTGTGTGAGTACTGGCTACACCTGGCTGGGGGAGGGTCAACTGTGTGAGTACTGGCTACACCTGGCTGGGGGGGGAGGGTCAACTGTGTGAGTACTGGCTACACCTGGCTGGGGGGGGGTCAACTGTGTGAGTACTGGCTACACCTGGCTGGGGGGGGGGGTCAACTGTGTGAGTACTGGCTACACCTGGCTGGGGGAGGGTCAACTGTGTGAGTACTGGCTACACCTGGCTGGGGGGGGGGAGGGTCAACTGTGTGAGTACTGGCTACACCTGGCTGGGAGGAGGGTCAACTGTGTGAGTACTGGCTACACCTGGCTGGGGGGGGGGTCAACTGTGTGAGTACTGGCTACACCTGGCTGGGGGGGGGGGAGGGTCAACTGTGTGAGTACTGGCTACACCTGGCTGGGGGGGGGAGGGTCAACTGTGTGAGTACTGGCTACACCTGGCTGGGGGGGGGAGGGTCAACTGTGTGAGTACTGGCTACACCTTGCTGGGGGGGGGGGTCAACTGTGTGAGTACTGGCTACACCTGGCTGGGGGGGGGGTCAACTGTGTGAGTACTGGCTACATCTGGCTGGGTGGGGTCAACTGTGTGAGTACTGGCTACACCTGGCTGGGGGGGAGGTCAACTGTGTGAGTACTGGCTACACCTGGCTGGGGGGGGAGGTCATCTGTGTGAGTACTGGCTACACCTGGCTGGGGGGGAGGTCAACTGTGTGAGTACTGGCTACACCTGGCTGGGGGGGGGTCAACTGTGTGAGTACTGGCTACACCTGGCTGGGGGGGGGAGGGGCAGCTGTGTGAGTACTGGCTACACCTGGCTGGGGGGGGAGGTCAACTGTGTGAGTACTGGCTACACCTGGCTGGGGGGGGGGGTCAGCTGTGTGAGTACTGGCTACACCTGGCTGGGGGGGGGTCAACTGTGTGAGTACTGGCTACACCTGGCTGGGGGGGGGTCAGCTGTGTGAGTACTGGCTACACCTGGCTGGGGGGGGGTCAGCTGTGTGAGTACAGGCTACACCTGGCTGGGGGGGGGTCAACTGTGTGAGTACTGGCTACACCTGGCTGGGGGGGGGGGTCAACTGTGTGAGTACTGGCTACACCTGGCTGGGGGGGGTCAGCTGTGTGAGTACTGGCTACACCTGGCTGGGGGGGGTCAATTGTGTGAGTACTGGCTACACCTGGCTGGGGGGGGTCAGCTGTGTGAGTACTGGCTACACCTGGCTGGGGGGGGGGTCAACTGTGTGAGTACTGGCTACACCTGGCTGGGGGGGTCAACTGTGTGAGTACTGGCTACACCTGGCTGGGGGGTGGGGTCAGCTGTGTGAGTACTGGCTACACCTGGCTGGGGGGGGGGGTCAACTGTGTGAGTACTGGCTACACCTGGCTGGGGAGGGGGGGTCAGCTGTGTGAGTACTGGCTACACCTGGCTGGGGGGGGGTCAACTGTGTGAGTACTGGCTACACCTGGCTGGGGGGGGGGTCAACTGTGTGAGTACTGGCTACACCTGGCTGGGGGGGGTCAGCTGTGTGAGTACTGGCTACACCTGGCTGGGGGGGGTCAATTGTGTGAGTACTGGCTACACCTGGCTGGGGGGGGGTCAGCTGTGTGAGTACTGGCTACACCTGGCTGGGGGGGGGTCAACTGTGTGAGTACTGGCTACACCTGGCTGGGGGGGTCAACTGTGTGAGTACTGGCTACACCTGGCTGGGGGGGTCAACTGTGTGAGTACTGGCTACACCTGGCTGGGGGGTGGGGTCAGCTGTGTGAGTACTGGCTACACCTGGTTGGGGGGGGGTCAACTGTGTGAGTACTGGCTACACCTGGCTGGGGAGGGGGGGTCAGCTGTGTGAGTACTGGCTACACCTGGCTGGGGGGGGAGGGTCAACTGTTTGAGTACTGGCTACACCTGGCTGGGGGGGTCAACTGTGTGAGTACTGGCTACACCTGGCTGGGGGGGGTCAGCTGTGTGAGTACTGGCTACACCTGGCTGGGGGGGGTCAACTGTGTGAGTACTGGCGACACCTGGCTGGGGGGGGGGTCAACTGTGTGAGTACTGGCTACACCTGGCTGGGAGGGGTCAACTGTGTGAGTACTGGCTACACCTGGCTGGGGGGGGGTCAGCTGTGTGAGTACTGGCTACACCTGGCTGGGGGGGAGGGTCAACTGTGTGAGTACTGGCTACACCTGGCTGGGGGGGGGGTCAACTGTGTGAGTACTGGCTACACCTGGCTGGGTGGTGGTCAGCTGTGTGAGTACTGGCTACACCTGGCTGGGGGGGGGTCAGCTGTGTGAGTACTGGCTACACCTGGCTGGGGGTGTCAGCTGTGTGAGTACTGGCTACACATGGCTGGGGGGGGGGAGGGTCAACTGTGTGAGTACTGGCTACACCTGGCTGGGGGGGGGTCAGCTGTGTGAGTACTGGCTACACCTGGCTGGGGGGGGGGAGGGTCAACTGTGTGAGTACTGGCTACACCTGGCTGGGGGGGGGGGTCAACTGTGTGAGTACTGGCTACACCTGGCTGGGGGGTATTCGTTTGCCTTGTTCGGGTTGAATGTAGACACAGTAGTCGCTTCTGTATATATTTATTGAGTGAGGCAAACAGGTGTATAACTGGCCAGCCGAGGTCCACCTACTCTGGGTCTGTGAGGATAACTGAGGCTGCTGGGAGCATGGCTTGATGCTCCTCTGTCTGGCATGACGTCAGAGGCCTACTTGCCTGTGATTGGTTACATTTCAACTGACAGAATTTGAGTATAACACCGCTCGGACACGCTACCAAGTCGACGTCCCTTGTCGACAAGCTCTGGCTAGCTATATAGTTACAATGATACTGAAAGGACCTCGGTGGCATACAATAATGGCTTACATGTGAAATTTGCATAATAAAACATTGAAAGAAGATCAGGTGTGCGTAATACAAACAACTCGGCATATATGCACCAAAAAAAAAAATTCATCATAATAGGTGAAAATCATGGTAACAATTCTTTGATTAAACCAGAGTATTAAGAACATGTGTATGTCTACTGATCAGATATGAACAATACAACTCAAGGTATTGCCTAAACAAAATTATTAACATGTGTCAATGGCATGTGCTTGAAAACCATACAAAATTAAACAATTATTACATTAATAGAACAAAGTTCTGACCTAACAACCACAATTGAATTTCAAGATAGATTATTTTTTTTTTTTCTCTTTTTTTTTTTTTTTTTTTTTTCGAAATATACAATATATTTACAAGACCAATGTACAATATATATAATGTGCAATATATTTACAAGCATATACAAGACCTGGATCAAGAAGACTAACATCTGCGTGATAGCAGTCAGGATTCACTGGCCACAATGTGGTTGCTAGAACAATAATAACTCTTATGACAAGCACTGTAAAAATACAAATGGTAGTAGACTTGACAATGGCATCTAATTCATAACAAAATAAAGTTGAGAAAAACTATACATTATATATAATGGTAATAATAAGACACATGTGGTAGAAATACTGCAATTGAGTTTTTTTTTTTTTTCAAAACAAACAGAATAACTACAGAGTGCAATCAATTATAAATTCTGCGGATATCTACACCTAGCTCATCCAGAGCACTATACAACTCTGGCTCTGACTGAAGGTCCGGAACAGGTGAAACTTCATGCGACAAACTATCATCTTGAGAGATATCCTCGTTAACATCTAGCCAATGGACATGCGGTGAGTGCACGGTTGAAACGAGAGGTCTAGATCTAAGATTATAATTGCTAGTATGGGGTTGCTGAACATCCAGTGGTCTGTCAACCACAGGAGGTGGTGTCCGAGTAGGAGTATCTGTCTGGGTAAGTTCATTGTCATCTTCCTCATCAGTCTCGTCAACAGTCATTTTAGCTAACTTCATGTGGTCTAAATGTTCATTTATATACTCTCCTGTTAACAAGTTCTTAAGTCTGTATTTGTTACCTTTAATAAGCTCGATTACCTTATATGGACCCAAAAATTTCTTAGTTAACTTGTACATAGGACCAGACCTGTGTTGGTTAAGTATCATTACTACAGATCCAATAGTTATTTTATTGGGTTTAGCTCGTGCATTCCTTGCTAGAGTGAACTCGGCTGTTGCTTTGGACAGTTGTTCTCGTATTTTCTTGAATACTAATTGCATTTGTCTACGCTTCACTTGAACAAAATCATCTACGTTATATAAGGGAGTAGGAGGTACGTTAATCAATTCATTAGGGAGGATCTTATCTGTACCATAAAGAATAGCGTGAGGTGTGTCACCAGTAGAAACATTAATTGAAGAATTTATAGCACACTGAATTAAGGGTATAAAATCATCCCAATTGTTGTTATCAAAATTCAACGTGACTCTCAAGGCATCTAACACTTTCCTGTTAGTACGTTCAGCTAGTCCATTACTTGCCGGATGATAAGGCATGATGCTACATTTTTTGATGTTATATAAATCACACAAGCTAGTTAGAATACTATTACTGAATTCTGGACCATTATCTGAAAGGATTACTTTAGGCATACTATATCTACAAATTATTTGGTCATGGAATGCGCTGGCTATGGTTTCTGCTGTTTTGTTCGGGATAGGAACTAGTTCGCAAAACCGTGAAAAATTATCGACCATTACAAGCAAATGTTTGTTCCCTTTCTCTGTTTCCGCAAAATTTGTCAATAAGTCCATCGATATTCGTTCCCAAGGAGCTTTAGTTGCTGGGTACACCTGAATTGGATTAGGTCCTGAAACATGTCCCTTGTGCTGTAAACAAGTTAAACATCTGTCAACATAATGAGCAATCTCCTTAGCCATTTTTGGCCAAAAATATTTCAATCGACCTTGTTGGAGTGTACGATCCTTTCCTGGATGTGCACTTGCAGGAGCATCATGGATAATTTTTAACACAGTTGGTACCAAGACAGCTGGAACAACTAACTGACAACATTTCCTCGGGGCTGTCCCTAGCTTTACTACTCTACACAGTAAATTGTCCAACATAACTAGTTCTTTCAATGGTACTGGTGGTTTATGAATCGGGCGAGTGTCTTGCTTAGTCAAAAATTTAATGACGGGTGCCCATATGGGGTCTTGTCTTTGTTCCGTTTCTACTACTGTAGCATCTAATGCTGGGTAATTTAACTGAATCGCAGCTACGTGTCGAGAAAACGCATCGGCTACAACATTTTGCTTTCCTGGAATATATCCAAATGTGGGATTGAATTCTTGAATTGTGAGCAAATATCTAGCAAACTTTCCAACTGGATTCTTATTTTTGAACAAGGGAATTAATGGTTGGTGATCTGTAAGAACATGAACTGGGTAATTATAAATTGTATCCTTGAAATGTTTAAGTGCCCAAACAACTGCCAAGGCTTCTCGTTCTGTTGCACTATAATTTTTCTCTTCTTTGGATAATGTGCGGCTAGCATAAGCTATTGCGTGATCTCTGTGACCTTCTGTTTGAAGTAATGCAGCACCTAGACCTATGTCACTAGCATCTGTAACCAACGTAAAAGGTTTAGAAAAATCTGGGTACCTAAGGACAGGTGACGAAATCAAGGCTGCTTTGAGTTTTTTGAATGACTGATCCTGGGCCTCTCCCCAAACAAAGGGTTCATCTTTTCTTTGCAACTTGTAAAGCGGAGCGGCTATAATAGAGAATCCAGCAATAAATGAACGATAAAATCCTACAAGACCTGTGAACTGTCTTACGGCTTCTGCGGTACGAGGTGTTGGAAAATCACGGGCAGCAATAATTTTTGATTCATTCAATGTAATACCTGAAGGTGTAACTGTATGACCTAGGAAATTAATCTTTTGCTTTAAAAATGAACATTTTGCAAGCTTTATTTTTAAATTAGCTTCAGCGAGCTTTGCAAGTACCTTTTCAAGGTTCTGGAAATGAGTCTGAACATCTTGCGACATGATTATGAGATCATCAAGGTAAACTAGAAGCGTACTTCCTATCAATCTACGAAATAGATTTGTCATGAGCCGTGAAAAGGTTATTGGACTACTACGCAAACCAAACGGCATTCTTTTGAAATGAAAATGACCATTGGGAGTACTAAAGGCTGTCAATTGTTTACTTTCCTCATCAAGGGGGATTTGCCAGAATCCCTGCAACAAATCTAACGTTGAGAATACTTTGTTTCGACCAATACTTTGCAACAAATCATTTAGAACTGGAAGTGGGAAACGATCAGGTATTGTTACTCTGTTAAGCTTGCGATAATCGATTACAGGTCTCCAAGTCCCATCTCGTTTTGGTACAAGAATCAATGGAGCGTTCCATGGCGAATTACTCGATTCAATTACATCACTCTGTAACATTTCTTCTACAAGTCTATCTGCTTCTGCTCTCTGAGAATGGGGAAGACGGTAAGCTGGTACATAAATAGGCGTAGTTCCTTGTTCAAGGGGAATTTTATGTGTAATGAGAGGAGTGAGACCTAATTTTTCTCCTGGTAGAGCAACAACAGCTCTATTCCTGTTCAAAATTTCCAAAAGCTGAGCCACAGAGTCAGGAAAATCAGTAGGACTGAGGTGTTGCGCTTGCACCTCTGGCTGAGATCCCTGTTCTCCTGGTGTGAGTGTACAAACAGTATGATCCATGGAGACATCATCCACAACTCGCACCGGTAACGAGTAATGGGCAAAATCTACAACATGGGTACCAGACTGGAGATGGATATCGGCATTACTTGTGTTCGCGATAAAAAGTGAGACAGTACCATCCTGCACTGTGTGCCAGGAGGGTTCAACAAATGTACCATTCACTTTACATGTTTCACTTTCCGCAATCACATCCGACAACTCAGGCACTCCCTGAACCTTAACTCTTATTCTGGTGAGAGAATGAGGGTGTAACACAGTGTCAGTAGCCGTGGAACCACTGACTTCAGAGATGGAAGCTGCCAGGCGAGCGAGACAACGAGAATCCGTTAGGGCGTCCCCTTCCAGAAAGTCCCGATACTCATTCTCCTTAACAACTGCACAACTACTATGCTTCAATCGAGTGCCTGTTTTCTCGGGTATGCTACCACGACAATGATCTGACAAACCTACGCTTGCAAGGCGGGTGTCAACAAAATTAACATAATCTGATTGAAGGTTGAACTCGTGGCCCTGTCGGTACATGCTACACAAGGGTATGACATGGTCTTTGATACTTATGTTCCAACGATGGGGAAACAATGCAATATTTTCATCAATCATGGTGTACAGACCTAAGAGAATGTCTCCAGGAAAATGAATAATGTCAACAACTAAACATGTTATAGACAATGTGACATCATTGAACTTGAGTGGGAGGTCAATTTCACCCTGAACTTTTACTTTATTTCCTGAAATACCACTTAGAAAAGGTATGTGTGACTGTTTTAAAATAGTAGGGTGCTTACTTTCAATGTCTCTAAGAGCTGAGGGCTTGACAATATTAATTTTTGCACCCGAGTCAAGAAAAACTTTTAAAACTCTACCATGTACAATGGCTGATACAAGGGGACCATCACTTGAGACTGGACAAGTTACTATTTTTGACTTATGTTGTCTGGGATATCTGTGTCTTGTTTGTGTCAAATTTACTGTGGATCCGTCAACGTCTACAACTGGTCTAGAGTCAGTGTCCTCCTCTGTCAAGTGTCCAAATCTATTTTGGGTAGCTACTGAATACACAGGGAGGGCACTAGGATTGGCTAGCTTGAATTGGTTAGCGGATGGCCTTGGGGGTTTCCCGACGACATGGAGTGAACATTCTGAGCTCCAGCATTCTGTGACTGAGCATTATAATTTGAAGTTGCATTATAGCTGGGCTGGGAGTTGTAATTACGAGAGTTCTGATAATGTCTTGGACGCTGTGAGCCTCGCCAAGACTGACCATGGGAGTTACGAGGTGGAGATGTCCTTTGCCTAGCTCTACAATCCGCAGTGTGGTGACCAACTTGTTTATGGTACGTGCAATATGGAAGCCTAGAATGATTAGATTGATGAGGGGGCCGAGAGAATTGTCTAGGAGGTGATGATCTAGGGGCGGACCAACAGTCCCTTGCAAGGTGGTTACTCTTACCACAATGCCAACATGAGGGAGTGGATGGTTGTGGACTATGGCGTTTCGGCATTTTATGAGGCGGCGAATTTGACTGGGGGCTACGAGCATGGGTACGCTTCTGCGACCAAGAGTTTTGAGAATTTGTGGGAGGATGCTGAGAGCTTGTAACTACATTTACAGCATCAGAGGGTGGCAACAGTTGAGCACTTCGGGGAGCTAGTTTATCTGCGGCATTGTTAATAGCCTCAAATACTTCACCAATTTCATGTTTAACACCAAAATTTTGTTGCTCAACGATTGGTTTTGTATGCTCGGGGGCAAAATGCATTAAAGTACCAAATGCTATCATTTTGGCCATAGCCTCAGGGGACAGATTATTGTCTTTATCTAACCAAGTCGAATTATTCATAGCAGAAACTAAGGCATACAGATACTGATCGAGACGGCTAGTAAACGCATTAAACGATTCACCAGGCTGCATGGTGGCATTGGCAATTTTCTTGACTAACCTATATGGGTCAAGGTCTCCTTTATTAACAAAGCGACGGCGAAAGAAATCCTTAAATTCAGGCCAAGACTGGAGGCTAACAATGGCTTTCTCATCAACAACAAAACGTGCATCACCTTTGGTTGTGTCCACGGCTGACCGTGCAATTGCTAAGTATTCGGCATCAGTAGGCTTAGAAAAACGTGCAACTGTTTTCGCTTCAACCTTACTAAACCATGATTCTAATAAACGCGATTCCCCAGCAAAAAGAGGAATAGCCATTTCCTGAGCTGATCTCTGGCCATTGGGACGAGCAACTGTTCCCATTGATTCTGAAGGGGTTTCAACAGTGGTAGGCATTGTCACAGCCGTGGAAGTAATATTTGAACGCAGATTATAATTAAGTGCACCTGGCATCAGAAATAGTATACACAAAAATAAACACAAAAAAATATCAACTTGGCTAAAGTAAAAATGGCAGAAATAAAATTATTAAATTGGGCTAGGCAAGAAAATAATTAAGAACAAGCAAATTGTAAACTAAATTTAGCAATCTTTCATTAAAAAAATGACTGGAATTAGATGTATGTAAATTAATTAAACCAGACTAAGCACAGCAATTTAGAATAAAAACTGGGAAATGCAATTGCAAAATTTCATTAAAAAGATTCAACACAACAAGTGGCAATGCAAGAAATATGGATGTAGCACATAAACTGGACACAGGAATGTATATAACTGCTAGAAACAATTATTTCTTACTTCTCTCACCTTTGAATTCAGTAATGACACTAGTAACAATTAATGAATAATGGAATCATATGCAGGGAATATTGAAATGTCTCAGAGAAACTGTGGGCCTCTGGAGTACTAAACCGGCTCCAATATTTAACAAGTCACTGAATGGTTAATTCACAGGATATTATGGGAATTATTACATAAGTCACTTTTTAACACTTGGCACGTTGTTCTCAACTAGCAATTACTTATCTCAGGGTTGTAATTTATGAGGATCACCAGTAGCCAAAGTAGGAGAAGCGTCGTGAAGATCGGAAGAGGCCCATGTGAGGCGTGTTTACAAACTGGATGCGACGGCAGCGCTCCTGGCGGCGGTGGCGCGAGACTCAGGGACCCCACACTGTTCAGGCTAGAGGCACGAAGATAAATTCTGACGACGACAATATTGCGACGATGGAATAACCAGTTGATACTTGCGACGATGGCTGACGACGATTGCAGTAGCTTGCACCCTCACGAAGCTTGATACTGTCAGCTTGGGTGGCGGTGGTGGTGGTGGTGGGTGTAATAGGTGGTTCCCACGTGGTGGCGCGAGGTTCAAAAATGGCTGGCGCGGGAAGCTTCCTTCCTCCTCACTGATGAGTGAGCGTTCTCACAGGAAAATATTGACCCTTACTTCTAAAACGTTAGCCTGGAGTAGTGGTTGATGGCAGGACCCCGGTCTGGCACAATATTTGATGCGTGGGTGGCAGGATGGCGGCTTATGGCGGTGGCGGTGGCGGCGGTTTTGGCTGGAACACGAGGCGATGCTGGGTACTGGAACTTTTGCTTCCAGAAAAAAATTTCTGGATCCCACTGCTGCTACCAGTATTCGTTTGCCTTGTTCGGGTTGAATGTAGACACAGTAGTCGCTTCTGTATATATTTATTGAGTGAGGCAAACAGGTGTATAACTGGCCAGCCGAGGTCCACCTACTCTGGGTCTGTGAGGATAACTGAGGCTGCTGGGAGCATGGCTTGATGCTCCTCTGTCTGGCATGACGTCAGAGGCCTACTTGCCTGTGATTGGTTACATTTCAACTGACAGAATTTGAGTATAACAGGGGGAGGGAGGGTCAACTGTGTGAGTATTGGCTACACCTGGCTGGGGGGTCAGCTGTGTGAGTACTGGCTACACCTGGCTGGGGGGGTCAACTGTGTGAGTACTGGCTACACCTGGCTGGGGGGGGAGGGTCAACTGTGTGAGTACTGGCTACACCTGGCTGGGGGGGGAGGGTCAGCTGTGTGAGTACTGGCTACACCTGGCTGGGGGGGAGGTCAACTGTGTGAGTACTGGCTACACCTGGCTGGGGGAGGGTCAACTGTGTGAGTACTGGCTACACCTGGCTGGGGGGGGTCAGCTGTGTGAGTACTGGCTACACCTGGCTGGGGGGAGGGTCAACTGTGTGAGTACTGGCTACACCTGGCTGGGGGGGGGTCAACTGTGTGAGTACTGGCTACACCTGGCTGGGGGGGGGGTCAACTGTGTGAGTACTGGCTACATCTGGCTGGGTGGGGTCAACTGTGTGAGTACTGGCTACACCTGGCTGGGGGGGAGGGTCAGCTGTGTGAGTACTGGCTACACCTGGCTGGGGGGGGTCAACTGTGTGAGTACTGGCTACACCTGGCTGGGGGGGGTCAACTGTGTGAGTACTGGCTACACCTGGCTGGGGGGGGAGGGTCAGCTGTGTGAGTACTGGCTACACCTGGCTGGGGGGGGAGGGTCAGCTGTGTGAGTACTGGCTACACCTGGCTGGGGGGGGGTCAACTGTGTGAGTACTGGCTACACCTGGCTGGGGGGGGGGGGTCAACTGTGTGAGTACTGGCTACACCTGGCTGGGGGGGGGTCAACTGTGTGAGTACTGGCTACACCTGGCTGGGGGGGGGCTCAACTGTGTGAGTACTGGCTACACCTGGCTGGGGGGGGGGTCAACTGTGTGAGTACTGGCTACACCTGGCTGGGGAGGGGTCAGCTGTGTGAGTACTGGCTACACCTACACTAGACTTGTTATTCACAAACAATGATGAACTAATCAGGGATATCACAATCTCAGATACTTCATACTCAGACCATAAGCTCATTGAAGTGCGAACTAGCATAAATAACGGTAGTAGGTCTAAGAGACCCAACAAGCGAGAAGGAATATTCAATCAATTCAATTTCAACAATAAGAGGATTGACTGGGAAAAAATAAATGTAGACCTTGCAACCATTCAATGGGAGACGGTCTTAAGCGACAAAACTCCCACACAGGGAATAGCTCAACTGACAGCTGAAGCTTACAAGGTCTGCTTGAAGCACGTACCTGTGAGGAGGGGCAGAAAGAGGACCACTCTAGAAAGAGAACGGAGACGACTGTACAGGAGAAGGAAAAAAATAACGGAAATGCTTCGGCAGACACAACTATCACAAGCAAGGAAAATAAGCCTAAGCAGGGAGATTGAGGAAATAGAACAAACGTTGAAGCGATCATATGAGTCTGAGGAAATGGAATTGGAACAGAAAGCTATACAAGAGATAAGGAAAAATCCGAAATATTTTTTCACATACGCAAAATCAAAATCCAAAACCTCGACCAGTATTGGACCGTTAATTACAAATGAAGGTACGTACACAGAGGACAACAAAGAGATTAGTGAAATTCTAAGAAGCCAGTATGAGGCTATGTTTAGCACACCAATAAACAACATGAAAGTTGATGACCCAGACAGCTTCTTTATGAATGACATTCAAGCTGCAGATAATATAACGGATATTACCACAAACTCGGAAGACTTTGAAAGAGAAATTGATAATATGCCTATGCACTCAGCTCCTGGGCCTGACTCATGGAATTCAATATTCATAAAGAAATGTAAAGTACCAGTAGCGAGAGCACTCAGCGTAATATGGAGAAAGAGCCTGGATACAGGGGAGATACCAGCAGCACTTAAATCTGCAGATATAGCTCCGTTGCACAAGGGGGGGAGTAAAGCCTTGGCAAAAAATTATAGGCCAGTTGCACTAACATCACACATAATAAAAGTGTTTGAAAGAGTGATTAGGAATCAAATTTCTAGTTTTATGGAAAACAATGAATTGCACAATCCAGGACAACATGGATTTAGAGCGGGAAGATCCTGTCTGTCACAGTTACTCAACCACTATGACAAAATCACAGAAGCTTTAGAAGAAAAGCAAAATGCAGATGTTGTATACACAGACTTTGCAAAGGCGTTCGACAAATGTGACCATGGGGTGATAGCTCACAAAATGAGGTCAATGGGAATAACTGGAAAGGTAGGACGCTGGATACTCAATTTCCTGTCGAACAGAACACAAAGAGTAACAGTCAATCAGATAAAATCGAGTCCAAGCGATGTTAAAAGCTCTGTACCTCAAGGTACAGTCCTTGCACCGCTACTGTTCCTTATTCTCATATCTGATATAGACAAAAATACACGCCACAGCTTCGTGTCGTCCTTTGCAGATGACACAAAAATCAGCATGAAAATTACCTCTGCTGAAGACATTGAAAAACTACAAGCAGATGTCAACAAAGTTTTTGATTGGGCAGCAGAAAATAACATGATGTTTAACAGTGATAAATTTCAGGTACTCAGGTACGGCAAAAATGAGGATCTGAAACATAATACAGGGTACAAAACACAATCGAATCTTCCCATAGTAGGAAAACAGCATGTCAAGGATTTGGGAATAATGATGTCCGACGATCTAACGTTTAGGGAGCATAACCAAGCAAATATCGCGTCAGCCAGAAAAATGATCGGATGGATTACGAGAACTTTCAAATCCAGGGATCCCATCACAATGGTTGTACTCTTCAAGTCACTTGTGCTGTCCCGTCTCGAGTACTGCTCAGTACTCACTTCCCCCTTCAGAGCAGGAGAGATTGCTGAAATAGAGGGAATACAGAGAACATATACGGCACGCATAGACGAGATAAAACACCTAAATTATTGGGATCGTCTCAAAGCTCTCCAAATGTACTCTCTAGAAAGGAGACGAGAGAGATACCAAATAATATACACCTGGAAAATACTGGAGGGTCAGGTCCCAAATCTACACAGTAAAATAACAACGTACTGGAGTGAACGATATGGAAGAAAATGCAAGATTGAACCTGTGAAGAGCAGAGGTGTCATAGGCACAATCAGAGAGCACTGTATAAACATCAGGGGTCCGCGGTTGTTCAACGTCCTCCCAGCGAGCATAAGAAATATTGCCGGAACAACCGTGGACATCTTCAAGAGAAAACTGGACGGTTTTCTAAGAGAAGTTCCGGATCAGCCGGGCTGTGGTGGGTACGTGGCCCTGCGGGCCGCTCCAAGCAACAGCCTGGTGGACCAAACTCTCACAAGTCGAGCCTGGCCTCGGGCCGGGCTTGGGGAGTAGAAGAACTCCCAGAACCCCATCAACCAGGTATCAACCAGGTACCTGGCTGGGGGGGGCTCAACTGTGTGAGTACTGGCTACACCTGGCTGGGGGGGGGTCAACTGTGTGAGTACTGGCTACACCTGGCTGGGGGGGGGGGGTCAACTGTGTGAGTACTGGCTACACCTGGCTGGGGAGGGGTCAGCTGTGTGAGTACTGGCTACACCTGGCTGGGGGGGGGGAGGGTCAGCTGTGTGAGTACTGGCTACACCTGGCTGGGGGGGAGGGTCAGCTGTGTGAGTACTGGCTACACCTGGCTGGGGGGGGGGAGGGTCAGCTGTGTGAGTACTGGCTACACCTGGCTGGGGGGGGTCAACTGTGTGAGTACTAGCTACACCTGGCTGGGGGTGGGGTCAGCTGTGTGAGTACTGGCTACACCTGGCTGGGGGGGGAGGTCAACTGTGTGAGTACTGGCTACACCTGGCTGGGGGGGTCAACTGTGTGAGTACTGGCTACACCTGGCTGGGGGGGGGTCAACTGTGTGAGTACTGGCTACACCTGGCTGGGGGGGGGGGAGGGTCAACTGTGTGAGTACTGGCTACACCTGGCTGGGGGGGGAGGGTCAACTGTGTGAGTACTGGCTACACCTGGCTGGGGGGGGGAGGGTCATCTGTGTGAGTACTGGCTACACCTGGCTGGGGGGGGAGGGTCAACTGTGTGAGTACTGGCTACACCTGGCTGGGGGGGGAGGGTCAACTGTGTGAGTACTGGCTACACCTGGCTGGGGGGGGGGAGGGTCAACTGTGTGAGTACTGGCTACACCTGGCTGGGGGGGGTCAACTGTGTGAGTACTGGCTACACCTGGCTGGGGGGGGAGGGTCAACTGTGTGAGTACTGGCTACACCTGGCTGGGGGAGGAGGGTCAGCTGTGTGAGTACTGGCTACACCTGGCTGGGGGGGGGTCAGCTGTGTGAGTACTGGCTACACCTGGCTGGGGGGGGGTCAGCTGTGTGAGTACTGGCTACACCTGGCTGGGGGGAGGTCAACTGTGTGAGTACTGGCTACACCTGGTTGGGGGGGGAGGGTCAGCTGTGTGAGTACTGGCTACACCTGGCTGGGGGGGAGGGGAGGGTCAACTGTGTGAGTACTGGCTACACCTGGCTGGGGGGGGGGTCAACTGTGTGAGTACTGGCTACACCTGGCTGGGGGGGGGGTCAACTGTGTGAGTACTGGCTACACCTGGCTGGGGGGGGTCAACTGTGTGAGTACTGGCTACACCTGGCTGGGGGGAGGGTCAACTGTGTGAGTACTGGCTACACCTGGCTGGGGGGGGGGTCAACTGTGTGAGTACTGGCTACACCTGGCTGGGGGAGGGTCAACTGTGTGAGTACTGGCTACACCTGGCTTGGGGGGGGGGATCAACTGTGTGAGTACTGGCTACACCTGGCTGGGGGGGGTCAACTGTGTGAGTACAGGCTACACCTGGCTGGGGGGGGTCAACTGTGTGAGTACTGGCTACACCTGGCTGGGGGGGGGGGGGTCAACTGTGTGAGTACTGGCTACACCTGGCTGGGGGGGGGTCAACTGTGTGAGTACTGGCTACACCTGGCTGGGGGGGGTCAACTGTGTGAGTACTGGCTACACCTGGCTGGGGGGGGGAGGGTCAACTGTGTGAGTACTGGCTACACCTGGCTGGGGAGGTCAACTGTGTGAGTACTGGCTACACCTGGCTGGGGGGGGTCAACTGTGTGAGTACTGGCTACACCTGGCTGGGGGGGGAGGGTCAACTGTGTGAGTACTGGCTACACCTGGCTGGGGGGGGGGTCAACTGTGTGAGTACTGGCTACACCTGGCTGGGGGGGGGAGGGTCAACTGTGTGAGTACTGGCTACACCTGGCTGGGGGAGGAGGGTCAACTGTGTGAGTACTGGCTACACCTGGCTGGGGGGGGGGTCAACTGTGTGAGTACTGGCTACACCTGGCTGGGGGGGGGTCAACTGTGTGAGTACTGGCTACACCTGGCTGGGGGGGGAGGGTCAACTGTGTGAGTACTGGCTACACCTGGCTGGGGGGGAGGGTCAGCTGTGTGAGTACTGGCTACACCTGGCTGGGGGGGAGGGTCAACTGTGTGAGTACTGGCTACACCTGGCTGGGGGGGGGAGGGTCAACTGTGTGAGTACTGGCTACACCTGGCTGGGGGGGGGAGGGTCAACTGTGTGAGTACTGGCTACACCTGGCTGGGGGGGAGGGTCAACTGTGTGAGTACTGGCTACACCTGGCTGGGGGGGGGGAGGGTCAACTGTGTGAGTACTGGCTACACCTGGCTGGGGGGGGGAGGGTCAACTGTGTGAGTACTGGCTACACCTGGCTGGGGGGGGGAGGGTTAACTGTGTGAGTACTGGCTACACCTGGCTGGGGGGGGGGGGTCAACTGTGTGAGTACTGGCTACACCTGGCTGGGGGGGTCAACTGTGTGAGTACTGGCTACACCTGGCTGGGGGGGGGTCAGCTGTGTGAGTACTGGCTACACCTGGCTGGGGGGGGAGGGTCAACTGTGTGAGTACTGGCTACACCTGGCTGGGGGGGGGTCAACTGTGTGAGTACTGGCTACACCTGGCTGGGGGGGGGTCAACTGTGTGAGTACTGGCTACACCTGACTGGGGGGGGGGGTCAACTGTGTGAGTACTGGCTACACCTGGCTGGGGGGGGTCAACTGTGTGAGTACTGGCTACACCTGGCTGGGGGGGGGAGGGTCAACTGTGTGAGTACTGGCTACACCTGGCTGGGGGGGGAGGGTCAACTGTGTGAGTACTGGCTACACCTGGCTGGGGGGGGGAGGGTCAACTGTGTGAGTACTGGCTACACCTGGCTGGGGGGGGAGGGTCAACTGTGTGAGTACTGGCTACACCTGACTGGGGGGGGTCAACTGTGTGAGTACTGGCTACACCTGGCTGGGGGGGGGAGGGTCAACTGTGTGAGTACTGGCTACACCTGGCTGGGGGGGGTCAGCTGTGTGAGTACTGGCTACACCTGGCTGGGGGGGGGTCAGCTGTGTGAGTACTGGCTACACCTGGCTGGGGGGGGGAGGGAGGGTCAACTGTGTGAGTACTGGCTACACCTGGCGTGGGGGGGGGGTAGGGTCAACTGTGTGAGTACTGGCTACACCTGGCTGGGGGGGGGGTCAGCTGTGTGAGTACTGGCTACACCTGGCTGGGGGGGTCAACTGTGTGAGTACTGGCTACACCTGGCTGGGGGGGGTCAGCTGTGTGAGTACTGGCTACCCCTGGCTGGGGGGGGGTCAACTGTGTGAGTACTGGCTACACCTGGCTGGGGGGGGGTCAGCTGTGTGAGTACTGGCTACACCTGGCTGGGGGGGGGTCAGCTGTGTGAGTACTGGCTACACCTGGCTGGGGGGGGGTCAACTGTGTGAGTACTGGCTACACCTGGCTGGGGGGGGGGGTCAACTGTGTGAGTACTGGCTACACCTGGCTGGGGGGGGGTCAACTGTGTGAGTACTGGCTACACCTGGCTGGGGGGGGGGTCAACTGTGTGAGTATTGGCTACACCCAGGAAGGGGGGGTTCAGCTGTGTGAGTACTGGCTACACCTGGCTGGGGGGGGGGGGTCAGCTGTGTGAGTACTGGCTACACCTGGCTGGGGGGGGGGGGGGTCAACTGTGTGAGTACTGGCTACACCTGGCTGGGGGGGGGTCAACTGTGTGAGTACTGGCTACACCTGGCTGGGGGGGGTCAACTGTGTGAGTACTGGCTACACCTGGCTGGGGGGGGGGTCAGCTGTGTGAGTACTGGCTACACCTGGCTGGGGGTGATGCAGAAATATATGCAGAGTATATAAAGACAGCAACGAACTCTGAACACAACCCAGGGACTGAGAAGTTAGAGAGTCAAAGTAGCAATGTAGAAGGGTATAGTGTCGAGGTACACAAAAATAAAGGCAATATTGTAGAGCACACTGGTGATATGAATAAGGAGAGAAAAAATGAGACGAATGAGAACACAAATGAGAAAGACGAAAGCAACAAGGAGAAAGATAAGGGCAATACCGAGAATGAATGCAGAAACGAGAAAGTTGGAACAAAAAACACAGAGGTAGCCAAGTCGTTCACGGGTACAAACAAGAATAATACAATCACAAATGAAAATATTTGCTGGTATTATGCAAAAGGACAGTGTAGATATGGGCCCAGAGGCACGGAATGCTCATTCATGCACCCACGGAAATGCCGAAACTGGTTAGGGAAAGGCAGATGTCGTTTTGATACAGAGTGTAGATATTTTCACCCTAAGCTATGCACACTCTCAGTCAATGAGAGGAAGTGCTACGATCTTCACTGCCCCGATTTCCACGTCAGAGGTACACAGCGCCATATAAGAGAAGAAGTCCAACATAATAGCCCTGAAAATTTTTTAGAGGCAGGTACAAACAGAGGGAGAAACAGACAGGCAGAAACGTGGCAGGAGTACGGATGGAGAGGGGGAAATGCCCAAGACTGGACTACAGTTCGTCATCAAGCCCACACATACTACACCCCCCAACTACACAGAGACTACCACACTCCCCAGTATCACTTCCAAAACTGGACAAACCATTGCCACAACAACACACCCTGGGTCAGGGTAGAGAGGAGGGAGAACTACCAAAACCTTCCAGAAGTTACACACAATATGGACAATCATTCATATTTGCAAACATTCAAGGTTTAAAGCCAAAGTCAAGAAATAAAGTTAAGTTCATAAATGGCCTTCTATTAGAGTCAAACTCAATATTTGGGGCATTCACGGAAACTCATACAAAAGATTACATGGATGGTGAAATCTGGATTCCAAATTATAATCTATATAGATGTGATAGAAAAACTAGGTCAAATGGAGGAGTAGGTCTGTATATTAAAGAAGACCTGGTATGCACAGAACTATTAAATTCAACTAATGAGGTGGTAGAGGTACTTGGAATGAAGGTAGAGAAACTAAACCTAATTATTATTCTAATATATAAACCGCCAGATACAACGATTGAGGAATTCACAGAACAGATGCACAAAATAGAGAACATACTTGACAACCTAGCAAACCCAGCTCCAGATATTATCTTTCTTGGAGATTTCAATTTACCGAGTCTAAGATGGAGAACGGCAAACACAAATATCATAGCAGGGAATGACCCGGGAAATAACCAACCACAGGTTAGAGAACTTTTGAGATTCTGTGACAAATTCTCGCTCAATCAACAGATTACAGAACCAACTAGGAACGAAAACACACTAGACTTGTTATTCACAAACAATGATGAACTAATCAGGGATATCACAATCTCAGATACTTCATACTCAGACCATAAGCTCATTGAAGTGCGAACTAGCATAAATAACGGTAGTAGGTCTAAGAGACCCAACAAGCGAGAAGGAATATTCAATCAATTCAATTTCAACAATAAGAGGATTGACTGGGAAAAAATAAATGTAGACCTTGCAACCATTCAATGGGAGACGGTCTTAAGCGACAAAACTCCCACACAGGGAATAGCTCAACTGACAGCTGAAGCTTACAAGGTCTGCTTGAAGCACGTGCCTGTGAGGAGGGGCAGAAAGAGGACCACTCTAGAAAGAGAACGGAGACGACTGTACAGGAGAAGGAAAAAAATAACGGAAATGCTTCGGCAGACACAACTATCACAAGCAAGGAAAACAAGCCTAAGCAGGGAGATTGAGGAAATAGAACAAACGTTGAAGCGATCATATGAGTCTGAGGAAATGGAATTGGAACAGAAAGCTATACAAGAGATAAGGAAAAATCCGAAATATTTTTTCACATACGCAAAATCAAAATCCAAAACCTCGACCAGTATTGGACCGTTAATTACAAATGAAGGTACGTACACAGAGGACAACAAAGAGATTAGTGAAATTCTAAGAAGCCAGTATGAGGCTATGTTTAGCACACCAATAAACAACATGAAAGTTGATGACCCAGACAGCTTCTTTATGAATGACATTCAAGCTGCAGATAATATAACGGATATTACCACAAACTCGGAAGACTTTGAAAGAGAAATTGATAATATGCCTATGCACTCAGCTCCTGGGCCTGACTCATGGAATTCAATATTCATAAAGAAATGTAAAGTACCAGTAGCGAGAGCACTCAGCGTAATATGGAGAAAGAGCCTGGATACAGGGGAGATACCAGCAGCACTTAAATCTGCAGATATAGCTCCGTTGCACAAGGGGGGGAGTAAAGCCTTGGCAAAAAATTATAGGCCAGTTGCACTAACATCACACATAATAAAAGTGTTTGAAAGAGTGATTAGGAATCAAATTTCTAGTTTTATGGAAAACAATGAATTGCACAATCCAGGACAACATGGATTTAGAGCGGGAAGATCCTGTCTGTCACAGTTACTCAACCACTATGACAAAATCACAGAAGCTTTAGAAGAAAAGCAAAATGCAGATGTTGTATACACAGACTTTGCAAAGGCGTTCGACAAATGTGACCATGGGGTGATAGCTCACAAAATGAGGTCAATGGGAATAACTGGAAAGGTAGGACGCTGGATACTCAATTTCCTGTCGAACAGAACACAAAGAGTAACAGTCAATCAGATAAAATCGAGTCCAAGCGATGTTAAAAGCTCTGTACCTCAAGGTACAGTCCTTGCACCGCTACTGTTCCTTATTCTCATATCTGATATAGACAAAAATACACGCCACAGCTTCGTGTCGTCCTTTGCAGATGACACAAAAATCAGCATGAAAATTACCTCTGCTGAAGACATTGAAAAACTACAAGCAGATGTCAACAAAGTTTTTGATTGGGCAGCAGAAAATAACATGATGTTTAACAGTGATAAATTTCAGGTACTCAGGTACGGCAAAAATGAGGATCTGAAACATAATACAGGGTACAAAACACAATCGAATCTTCCCATAGTAGGAAAACAGCATGTCAAGGATTTGGGAATAATGATGTCCGACGATCTAACGTTTAGGGAGCATAACCAAGCAAATATCGCGTCAGCCAGAAAAATGATCGGATGGATTACGAGAACTTTCAAATCCAGGGATCCCATCACAATGGTTGTACTCTTCAAGTCACTTGTGCTGTCCCGTCTCGAGTACTGCTCAGTACTCACTTCCCCCTTCAGAGCAGGAGAGATTGCTGAAATAGAGGGAATACAGAGAACATATACGGCACGCATAGACGAGATAAAACACCTAAATTATTGGGATCGTCTCAAAGCTCTCCAAATGTACTCTCTAGAAAGGAGACGAGAGAGATACCAAATAATATACACCTGGAAAATACTGGAGGGTCAGGTCCCAAATCTACACAGTAAAATAACAACGTACTGGAGTGAACGATATGGAAGAAAATGCAAGATTGAACCTGTGAAGAGCAGAGGTGTCATAGGCACAATCAGAGAGCACTGTATAAACATCAGGGGTCCGCGGTTGTTCAACGTCCTCCCAGCGAGCATAAGAAATATTGCCGGAACAACCGTGGACATCTTCAAGAGAAAACTGGACGGTTTTCTAAGAGAAGTTCCGGATCAGCCGGGCTGTGGTGGGTACGTGGCCCTGCGTGGCTGTTGCTTGGAGCGGCCCTGCGGGCCGCTCCAAGCAACAGCCTGGTGGACCAAACTCTCACAAGTCGAGCCTGGCCTCGGGCCGGGCTTGGGGAGTAGAAGAACTCCCAGAACCCCATCAACCAGGTATCAACCAGGTATCAACCAACCAGGGGGGGGGGGGGTTCAGCTGTGTGAGTACTGGCTACACCTGGCTGGGGGGTGGGGTCAACTGTGTGAGTACTGGCTACACCTGGCTGGGGGGGGGTCAACTGTGTGAGTACTGGCTACACCTGGCTGGGGGGGGGGTTCAGCTGTGTGAGTACTGGCTACACCTGGCTGGGGGGGGGTCAACTGTGTGAGTACTGGCTACACCTGGCTGGGGGGGGGGTCAACTGTGTGAGTACTGGCTACACCTGGCTGGGGGGGGGGGGGGTTCAGCTGTGTGAGTACTGGCTACACCTGGCTGGGGGGGGGGTCAGCTGTGTGAGTACTGGCTACACCTGGCTGGGGGGGGGTCAACTGTGTGAGTACTGGCTACACCTGGCTGGGGGGGGTCAACTGTGTGAGTACTGGCTACACCTGGCTGGGGGGGGGTCAACTGTGTGAGTACTGGCTACACCTGGCTGGGGGGGGAGGGTCAGCTGTGTGAGTACTGGCTACACCTGGCTGGGGGGGGGGTCAACTGTGTGAGTACTGGCTACACCTGGCTGGGGGCATACCTGGTTGATGGGGTTCTGGGTTTTTCTACTCCCCAAGCCCGGCCCGAGGCCAGGCTTGACTTGTGAGAGTTTGGTCCACCAGGCTGTTGCTTGGAGCGGCCCGCAGGCCCACATACCCACCACAGCCCGGTTGGTCCGGCACTCCTTGAAGGAAAGAATCTAGTTTCCTCTTGAAGATGTCCACGGTTGTTCTGGCAATATTTCTTATGCTCGCTGGGAGGACGTTGAACAACCGCGGACCTCTGATGTTTATACAGTGTTCTCTGATTGTGCCTATGGCACCTCTGCTCTTCACTGGTTCTATTCTGCATTTTCTTCCATATCGTTCACTCCAGTACGTTGTTATTTTACTGTGTAGATTTGGTACCTGGCCTTCCAGTATTTTCCATGTGTATATTATTTGGTATCTCTCTCGTCTCCTTTCTAGTGAGTACATTTGGAGAGCTTTGAGACGATCCCAATAATGTAGGTGTTTTATCTCGTCTATGCGTGCCGTATATGTTCTCTGTATTCCCTCTATTTCAGCAATCTCTCCTGCTCTGAAGGGGGAATTGAGTACTGAGCAGTACTTAAGACGGGACAACACAAGTGACTTGAAGAGTACAACCATTGTGATGGGATCCCTGGACTTGAAAGTTCTCGTAATCCATCCGATCATTTTCCTGGCTGACGCAATATTTGCTTGGTTATGCTCCCTAAACGTTAGGTCGTAAGACATCATTATTCCCAAATCCTTGACATGCTGTTTTCCTACTATGGGAAGATTTGATTGTGTTTTGTACCCTGTATTATGTTTAAGGTCCTCATTTTTACCGTACCTGAAATTTATCACTGTTAAACATCATGTTATTTTCTGTTGCCCAGTCGAAAACTTTGTTGACATCTGCTTGTAGTTTTTCAATGTCTTCAGCAGAGGTAATTTTCATGCTGATTTTGTGTCATCTGCAAAGGACGACACGAAGCTGTGACGTGTATTTTTGTCTATATCTGATATGAGAGTAAGGAACAGCAGCGGTGCAAGGACTGTACCTTGAGGTACAGAGCTTTTAACTGCGCTTGGACTAGATTTTATTTGGTTGACTGTTACTCTTTGTGTTCTGTTCGACAGGAAATTGAGTATCCAGCGTCCTACTTTTCCAGTTATTCCCATTGACCTCATTTTGTGAGCTATCACCCCATGGTCACATTTGTCGAACGCCTTTGCAAAGTCTGTGTATACAACATCTGCATTTTTCTTTTCTTCTAAAGCTTCTGTGATTTTGTCATAGTGGTTGAGTAACTGTGACAGACAGGATCTTCCTGTTCTAACTTCATGTTGTCCTGGGTTGTGTAGCTCATTATTTTCCATAAAACTAGAAATTTGATTCCTAATGACTCTTATCATGTGTGATGTTAGTGCAACTGGTCTATAATTTTTTGCCAAGGCTTTACTCCCCCCCTTGTGCAACGGAGCTATATCTGCAGATTTAAGTGCTGCTGGTATCTCCCCTGTATCCAGGCTCTTTCTCCATATTACGCTGAGTGCTCTCGCTACTGGTACTTTACATTTCTTTATGAATACTGAATTCCATGAGTCAGGCCCAGGAGCTGAGTACATGGGCATGTTGTCAATTTCTCTTTCAAAGTCTAACGAGTTCGTGTTAATATCCGTTATATTATCTGCAGCTTGAATGTCATTCATAAAGAAGCTGTCTGGGTCATCAACTTTCATGTTGTTTATTGGTGTGCTAAACATAGCCTCATACTGGCTTCTTAGAATTTCACTAATCTCTTTGTTGTCCTCTGTGTACGTACCTTCATTTGTAATTAACGGTCCAATACTGGTCGAGGTTTTGGATTTTGATTTTGCGTATGTGAAAAAATATTTAGGATTTTTCTTTATCTCTTGTATAGCTTTCTGTTCCAATTCCATTTCCTCAGACTCATATGATCGCTTCAACGTTTGTTCTATTTCCTCAATCTCCCTGCTTAGGCTTATTTTCCTTGCTTGCGATAGTTGTGTCTGCCGAAGCATTTCCGTTATTTTTTTCCTTCTCCTGTACAGTCGTCTGCGTTCTCTTTCTAGAGTGGTCCTCTTTCTGCCCCTCCTCACAGGCACGTGCTTCAAGCAGACCTTGTAAGCTTCAGCTGTCAGTTGAGCTGTTCCCTGTGTGGGAGTTTGGTCGCTTAAGACCGTCTCCCATTCAATGGTTCCAAGGTCTCTAAAAGTGCTCTGCAGTCCTTAAATAACCCATCACAATATATGTAGGAAGTAGCTTGTAATATTAAATGGAATGTAATTTTTGCCAATGATAATAACTCTTGTATAAAATTTGTGTGGATCCCAGCAGCACTTAAATCTGCAGTCTTAATGTTGAAATTTGCAGGAGAGAGGGAGGGAGCCTCCCTCTCTCCGCTCCCATCCTCCCTCCCTCCCTCCCTCACTCTCCCATCTCCCCTCCCTCCGTCCCTCCCTCCCTCTCCCATCCTCCCTCCCTCCTCTCCCATCCTCCCTCCCTTTCTCCTCTCCCATCTTCCCGTCTCCCCTCCCTCACTCCCTCCCATCTCCCCTCCCTCCCTTCTTCCCACCCTCCCATGCACCTATCACTAATGTGTGACTATCTCATCAGCAGATTAGATATATGCCTCCTCATCCCGTCCCTCTCCCTCCCCTTGTCTCTCCTCTCCCTTCCCACTTGTGGTATTGTCTGTGGTCAGTCTTAGGCTGCTCCCTCCCTCCCTCCCTCCCTCCCTCGCTCCCTCCCTCCCTCCCTCCCTCGCAGATGTGGTATAAACGGACTTTGGAACGGCATTCTCTATCAACATCAGAGGCCCGAGACTGTTCAACACTTCCACTACACATAAGGGACATAACTGGCCGACCCCTCGCAGTGTTCAAGAGAGAACTATTAACATCAGAGGCCCGAGACTGTTCAACACTTCCACTACACATAAGGGACATAACTGGCCGACCCCTCGCAGTGTTCAAGAGAGAACTATTAACATCAGAGGCCCGAGACTGTTCAACACTTCCACTACACATAAGGGACATAACTGGCCGACCCCTCGCAGTGTTCAAGAGAGAACTATTAACATCAGAGGCCCGAGACTGTTCAACACTTCCACTACACATAAGGGACATAACTGGCCGACCCCTCACAGTGTTCAAGAGAGAACTGGGTAAGCGCCTCCAAAGGATACTTGATCAATCAGGCTGTGACTCATACGTCAGGCTGCGAGCAGCCGCGTCCAACAAAAGCTCTCCAAATGTACTCACTAGAAAGGAGACGAGAGAGATACCAAATAATATACACATGGAAAATACTGGAAGGCCAGGTACCAAATCTACACAGTAAAATAACAACGTACTGGAGTGAACGATATGGAAGAAAATGCAGAATAGAACCAGTGAAGAGCAGAGGTGCCATAGGCACAACCAGAGAACACTGTATAAACATCAGAGGTCCGCGGTTGTTCAACACCCTCCCAGCGAGCATAAGAAATATTGCCGGAACAACCGTGGACATCTTCAAGAGGAAACTGGACGGTTTTCTAAGAGAAGTTCCGGATCAGCCGGGCTGTGGTGTTCAACCCGTTCTCTCAAATTCGTAAAGTCAATATTGACTTATTAACTACGTGCATAGGTGACATACTAAACATAATAGATACCCTTAAAAAGATTCATAGAAAACACCGACCTTACCTAACCTTGTTAGTATCTTAAGATAAGCATCTTATTGCTTCGTAATTACAATTATTACTTAACCTATACCTATTATAGGTTAGGTAATAATTGTAATTACGAAGCAATAAGATGCTTATCTTAACATACTAAGTAGGTTAGGTAAGGTCGGTGTTTTCTATGAATCTTTTTAAGGGTATCTATTATGTTAAGTATGTCACCTATGCACATATTTAATAAGTCAATATTGACTTATTATATTTGCGAGAACGGGTTGGGTGGGTATGTGGGCCTGCGGGCCGCACCAAGCAACAGCCTGGTGGACCAGACTCACAATGTGGGCCTGCGGGCCGCACCAAGCAACAGCCTGGTGGACCAGACTCACAAGTCGAGCCTGGCCTCGGGCCGGGCTTGGGGAGTAGAAGAACTCCCAGAACCCCATCAACCAGGTATCAACCAATAGTTTAGGTGTTTTACTGAGTGGATTCTAGCAGTAGAGGATCTCTGCACGCTCTCCGGGTCAGCAATTTCTCCAGCTATGAAAGGGGCTGTCATTGTGCAGCAGTACTCCACTCTAGAGAGCACAAGCGTTTTGAAAAGTGTCATCATCGGTATAGCATCTCTAGTGTGAAAAGTTTTTGTTATCCAACCTGTCATTTTTCTTGCAGTTGGTAATACGTTAATGTTACCTGGCACTGTAATACCTTAATGTTACCTGGCACTGTAATACCTTAATGTTACCTGGCACTGTAATACCTTAATGTTACCTGGCACTGTAATACCTTAATGTTACCTGGCACTGTAATACCTTAATGTTACCTGGCACTGTAATACCTTAATGTTACCTGGCACTGTAATACCTTAATGTTACCTGGCACTGTAATATCTTAATGTTACCTGGCACTGTAATACCTTAATGTTACCTGGCACTGTAATACCTTAATGTTACCTGGCACTGTAATATCTTAATGTTACCTGGCACTGTAATACCTTAATGTTACCTGGCACTGTAATGTTACCTGGCACTGTAATACCTTAATGTTACCTGGCACTGTAATATCTTAATGTTACCTGGCACTGTAATACCTTAATGTTACCTGGCACTGTAATACCTTAATGTTACCTGGCACTGTAATATCTTAATGTTACCTGGCACTGTAATACCTTAATGTTACCTGGCACTGTAATACCTTAATGTTACCTGGCACTGTAATACCTTAATGTTACCTGGCACTGTAATACCTTAATGTTACCTGGCACTGTAATACCTTAATATTACCTGGCACTGTAATACCTTAATGTTACCTGGCACTGTAATGTTACCTGGCACTGTAATACCTTAATATTACCTGGCACTGTAATACCTTAATATTACCTGGCACTGTAATACCTTAATATTACCTGGCACTGTAATACCTTAATGTTACCTGGCACTGTAATACCTTAATGTTACCTGGCACTGTAATACCTTAATATTACCTGGCACTGTAATACCTTAATATTACCTGGCACTGTAATACCTTAATATTACCTGGCACTGTAATACCTTAATGTTACCTGGCACTGTAATGTTACCTGGCACTGTAATACCTTAATGTTACCTGGCACTGTAATACCTTAATATTACCTGGCACTGTAATACCTTAATATTACCTGGCACTGTAATACCTTAATGTTACCTGGCACTGTAATGTTACCTGGCACTGTAATGTTACCTGGCACTGTAATGTTACCTGGCACTGTAATACCTTAATGTTACCTGGCACTGTAATACCTTAATGTTACCTGGCACTGTAACACCTTAATGTTACCTGGCACTGTAATACCTTAATGTTACCTGGCACTGTAACACCTTAATGTTACCTGGCACTGTAATACCTTAATATTACCTGGCACTGTAATACCTTAATGTTACCTGGCACTGTAATACCTTAATGTTACCTGGCACTGTAATACCTTAATGTTACCTGGCACTGTAATATCTTAATGTTACCTGGCACTGTAATACCTTAATGTTACCTGGCACTGTAATACCTTAATGTTACCTGGCACTGTAATACCTTAATGTTACCTGGCACTGTAATACCTTAATGTTACCTGGCACTGTAATACCTTAATGTTACCTGGCACTGTAATACCTTAATGTTACCTGGCACTGTAATACCTTAATGTTACCTGACTGGTGCTATGTACCACACCCCCCCCCCCCCCCACACTACTGCTGGGGTTCTGTAACCTACCAGTTCTACACTACCAGTTCTACACTACCAGTTCTACACTACCAGGGGGAACTACTCCCAGAACACACACTCAGATGTTCTCCAGAATGTTAGCTTAGGTGTGGGTAAGGGTGAGCAGGTTGTTGTGGGTAGGGCATGGTGTTGTGTACAATGTGCCATGTTAAGGTAGCCAGGGTAGCCCAAGGTAGCCAGAGAGGGTAGGGCATCGTGTTGTGTACAATGTGCCATGTTAAGGTAGCCAAGGTAGCCCAAGGTAGCCAGGGAGGGTAGGGCATCGTGTTGTGTACAATGTGCCATGTTAAGGTAGCCAAGGTAGCCCAGGGTAGCCAGGGAGGGTAGGGCATCGTCTTGTGTACAATGTGCCATGTTAAGGTAGCCAGGGTAGCCCAAGGTAGCCAGGGAGGGTAGGGCATCGTGTTGTGTACAATGTGCCATGTTAAGGTAGCCAGGGTAGCCCAAGGTAGCCAGGGAGGGTAGGGCATCGTCTTGTGTACAATGTGCCATGTTAAGGTAGCCAGGGTAGCCCAAGGTAGCCAGGGAGGGTAGGGCATCGTGTTGTGTACAATGTGCCATGTTAAGGTAGCCAGGGTAGCCCAAGGTAGCCAGGGAGGGTAGGGCATCGTGTTGTGTACAATGTGCCATGTTAAGGTAGCCAGGGTAGCCCAAGGTAGCCAGAGAGGGTAGGGCATCGTGTTGTGTACAATGTGCCATGTTAAGGTAGCCAGGGTAGCCCAAGGTAGCCAGAGAGGGTAGGGCATCGTGTTGTGTACAATGTGCCATGTTAAGGTAGCCAGGGTAGCCCAAGGTAGCCAGAGAGGGTAGGGCATCGTCTTGTGTACAATGTGCCATGTTAAGGTAGCCAGGGTAGCCCAAGGTAGCCAGAGAGGGTAGGGCATCGTCTTGTGTACAATGTGCCATGTTAAGGTAGCCAGGGTAGCCCAAGGTAGCCAGAGAGGGTAGGGCATCGTGTTGTGTACAATGTGCCATGTTAAGGTAGCCAGGGTAGCCCAAGGTAGCCAGAGAGGGTAGGGCATCGTCTTGTGTACAATGTGCCATGTTAAGGTAGCCAGGGTAGCCCAAGGTAGCCAGGGAGGGTAGGGCATCGTGTTGTGTACAATGTGCCATGTTAAGGTAGCCAGGGTAGCCCAAGGTAGCCAGAGAGGGTAGGGCATCGTGTTGTGTACAATGTGCCATGTTAAGGTAGCCAGGGTAGCCCAAGGTAGCCAGAGAGGGTAGGGCATCGTCTTGTGTACAATGTGCCATGTTAAGGTAGCCAGGGTAGCCCAAGGTAGCCAGAGAGGGTAGGGCATCGTGTTGTGTACAATGTGCCATGTTAAGGTAGCCAGGGTAGCCCAAGGTAGCCAGGGAGGGTAGGGCATCGTGTTGTGTACAATGTGCCATGTTAAGGTAGCCAGGGTAGCCCAAGGTAGCCAGAGAGGGTAGGGCATCGTCTTGTGTACAATGTGCCATGTTAAGGTAGCCAGGGTAGCCCAAGGTAGCCAGAGAGGGTAGGGCATCGTCTTGTGTACAATGTGCCATGTTAAGGTAGCCAGGGTAGCCCAAGGTAGCCAGAGAGGGTAGGGCATCGTCTTGTGTACAATGTGCCATGTTAAGGTAGCCAGGGTAGCCCAAGGTAGCCAGGGAGGGTAGGGCATCGTCTTGTGTACAATGTGCCATGTTAAGGTAGCCAGGGTAGCCCAAGGTAGCCAGGGAGGGTAGGGCATCGTCTTGTGTACAATGTGCCATGTTAAGGTAGCCAGGGTAGCCCAAGGTAGCCAGAGAGGGTAGGGCATCGTCTTGTGTACAATGTGCCATGTTAAGGTAGCCAGGGTAGCCCAAGGTAGCCAGAGAGGGTAGGGCATCGTCTTGTGTACAATGTGCCATGTTAAGGTAGCCAGGGTAGCCCAAGGTAGCCAGAGAGGGTAGGGCATCGTCTTGTGTACAATGTGCCATGTTAAGGTAGCCAGGGTAGCCCAAGGTAGCCAGAGAGGGTAGGGCATCGTCTTGTGTACAATGTGCCATGTTAAGGTAGCCAGGGTAGCCCAAGGTAGCCAGAGAGGGTAGGGCATCGTGTTGTGTACAATGTGCCATGTTAAGGTAGCCAGGGTAGCCCAAGGTAGCCAGAGAGGGTAGGGCATCGTCTTGTGTACAATGTGCCATGTTAAGGTAGCCAGGGTAGCCCAAGGTAGCCAGAGAGGGTAGGGCATCGTGTTGTGTACAATGTGCCATGTTAAGGTAGCCAGGGTAGCCCAAGGTAGCCAGAGAGGGTAGGGCATCGTGTTGTGTACAATGTGCCATGTTAAGGTAGCCAGGGTAGCCCAAGGTAGCCAGAGAGGGTAGGGCATCGTGTTGTGTACAATGTGCCATGTTAAGGTAGCCAGGGTAGCCCAAGGTAGCCAGGGAGGGTAGGGCATCGTGTTGTGTACAATGTGCCATGTTAAGGTAGCCAGGGTAGCCCAAGGTAGCCAGAGAGGGTAGGGCATCGTGTTGTGTACAATGTGCCATGTTAAGGTAGCCAGGGTAGCCCAAGGTAGCCAGAGAGGGTAGGGCATCGTGTTGTGTACAATGTGCCATGTTAAGGTAGCCAGGGTAGCCCAAGGTAGCCAGAGAGGGTAGGGCATCGTGTTGTGTACAATGTGCCATGTTAAGGTAGCCAGGGTAGCCCAAGGTAGCCAGGGAGGGTAGGGCATCGTGTTGTGTACAATGTGCCATGTTAAGGTAGCCAGGGTAGCCCAAGGTAGCCAGAGAGGGTAGGGCATCGTCTTGTGTACAATGTGCCATGTTAAGGTAGCCAGGGTAGCCCAAGGTAGCCAGGGAGGGTAGGGCATCGTCTTGTGTACAATGTGCCATGTTAAGGTAGCCAGGGTAGCCCAAGGTAGCCAGAGAGGGTAGGGCAGGTGGGTATTTAGGGCACGTCAAGTGACCCTGGGTCCTCCTGCCAGCAACAACACACACACACTGCAACCCCCCCCCCCCCTCAACGGCTATATTTACCTCACCACACCTATATGTGGCCAGGCTACATGTTGTTATTGTGTGGGGGTGGGGGGGGAGGGAGGCTACATGTTGTGGGGTGTGTGGGGGTGGGGGGGAGGGAGGCTACATGTTGTGGGGTGTGTGGGGGTGGGGGGGGGGAGGGAGGCTACATGTGGGGTGTGTGGGGGTGGGGGGCGGGGGGGGTGGGAGGCTACATGTTGTGGGGTGTGTGGGGGTGGGGGGCGGGGGGGGAGGGAGGCTACATGTTGTGGGGTGTGTGGGGGTGGGGGGCGGGGGGGGGGGGTGGGAGGCTACATGTTGTGGGGGGTGTGGTTGTTAATGTGTGGGGGTGTGGCTGGGAATGTGTGGGTACTCACCTAGCTGCACCTGCGGGGGTTGAGCTCTGGCTCTTTGGTCCCGCCTCTGAACTGTCAATCAACTGGTGTACAGATTCCTGTGTGTATTGGGCTGTATAATATCTACATATGAATGATATCTACATCATTCTCAATGAAATACACATGATTTTCACTTTTGTAATAGAATTATCTCTGAATGTTAAGATTGTTGACATTGAGATGATGTGGAGCAGGTGGTGACAACCTTTACTTAAGTAAGGACAGAGTACCAGTACCTTTAAGTACCTTTACTTAAGTCAGGACGTTCCCTGAGTACCTTCACTGGGTGATGTTTTGTACCTAGCAACCAGCCCTTGTCTGGATTTGTCACCTACCTTGTCTACCTTGCCTAGCTTCCGGGGATCAGGGGCCCCACGGCCCGGTCTCCGACCTGTTGGTCGTCTGGTCAACCAGGCCGTTGGACGTGGCTGCTCGCAGCCTCACGCATGAATCACAGCCTGGTTGATCAGGTATTCTTTTAAGGTGTTTGTCGAGTTCTCTTCTGAACTAGCACACAAAATGCGGTCAATCGGAATAACTGGTAAAGTAGGACGCTAGATACTCAATTTCCTGTCGAACAGAACACAAAGAGTAACAGTCAATCAGATAAAATCTAGTCCAAGCGCAGTTAAAAGCTCTGTACCTCAAGGTACAGTCCTTGCACCACTGCTGTTCCTTAGTCTCATATCAGATATAGACTCAAATACACGTCACAGCTTCGTATCATCCTTTGCAAATGACACAAAAATCAGCGTGAAATTACCTCTGCTGAAGACATTGAAAAACTAGAAGCAGATATTAATCAAGTTTTCGATTGGGCAGCAGAAAATAAAATGATGTTTAACAGTGATAAATTCCAGGTACTCAGGTACGGTAAAAATGAGGACCTTAAACAAAATACAGAGTACAAAACACAATCAAATGTACCCATAGTAGGAAAACAGCATGTCAAGGATTTGGGAATAGTGATGTCTGACGACCTAACGTTTAGGGAGCATAACCAAGCAAGTATTGCGACAGCCAGAAAAATGATAGGATGGATTACGAGAACTTTCAAATCCAGGGATCCCATCACATGGAAACTACTGGATCCCATCACGTACTGAAAATGTAGAATAGAACCAGTGAAGAGCAGAGGTGCCATAGGCACAATCAGAGAACACTGTATAAACATCAGAGGTCCGCGGTTGTTCAACGTCCTCCCAGCAAGCATAAGAAATATTGCCGGAACAACCGTGGACATCTTCAAGAGGAAACTAAAAGATCCAGATCCAGAGATAATATGAGAATGACATCGCGAGTAAAGCCAAGACCCAACCAAAGCTGCTCCACAGCCACATCAGGAGGAAAACAGCAGTGAAGGAACAAGTGATGAAACTGAGAAAAGGGGAGAACAGATACACAGAGAATGACAAGGAGGCGTGTGAAGCACTCAAGACTCCAGGAGGTCTTCACAATAGAGCAAGGAGAAGCCCCTGTACTAACAGAGGTGGCGCCAAACCAAGTAACCTTGGAGGAATTTGACCTCATCCGTGATGAGGTCAAAAGGTGTCTGTTGGAGCTGAATGTGACAAAGGCTGTTGGGCCTGACAGAATCTCACCATGGATACTAAAGGAAGGTGCAGAAGCATTAAGTGTGCCCCTCTATGGTGTATAACAGGTCACTGGAAACGTGAGACCTACCAGAAAATTGGAAGACAGCTAACGTAGTCCCAATATACAAGAAAAGTGACAGGCAAGAGGCACTGAACTAAAGGCCAGTTTCCCATCACCTTGCATACCATGCAAGGTGATGGAGATCGTGAGGAAAAGGCTCGTAGAACATCTGGAGGGAAATAGCTTTGTAACGCACCACCAACATGGGTTCAGGGATGGTAAATCGTCCCTCACTGGTTTAATAGAATTCTATGACCAGGCAACAAAAATTAAGCAGGAAAGAGAAAGGTGGGCCGACTGCATTTTCCTGGACTGTCATAACGCCTTTGACACAGTACCCCATCAAAGGCTGTTAAAAACGTTGGAGCAACAGGCAGGAGTAAAAGGGAAGGTGCTACAGTGGATAAAGGAGTACTTAAGCAACAGGAAACAGCGAGTAACGGTGAGGGGGGAGACATCAGAGTGGCGAGATGTCACCAGCGGAGTCCCACAGGGCTCAGTACTTGGACCCAACCTGTTGTAATGGGGGGTGGGGGAAATAGGTATCTTTAGTCCATTATCCCGCCCCTAGTTAACTATTCTAGAGTTCCCCCAGAGTTCCTACTGCAACCTCTCTAGTTCAACACCGTGTAACCTAGGTATTTGATTACCTTGGTGCTACTCCACAAGGCCTTGTACCTGGTCACCTACCCGCAACTCTAGAGAACTCTAGAATATTTCACTGCCACAAACGTATAAGAGAATGACCAGACCACACACTAGAAGATGAAGGGACGACGACGTTTCGGTCCGTCCTGGACCATTCTCAAGTCAATTGTTAGAATGGTCAATCGACTCGAGAATGGTCCAAGACGGACCGAAACGTGGTCGTCCCTTCACCTTCTAGTGTGTGGTCTGGTTATCATACTTTAGCCACGTTATTGTGACTCATCGCCTGCGTATAAGAGAACCGAAAGGAGAGATGAATAATGAAGTAGTTAGTGAGGGTTTGGGGTGAGGGAGGTAGAGAGGGGGCAGGGGTAAGGAGGGTCGTCAGGTGAAAGAGAAAGGGGGGGGAGAGAGGCGGAGGGAGAGGAGAGGGAGTAGGAAGTGAGTAGGAGGTAGAAGGGTCGAGGTAGATAGGTAGTAGAAAGTAGAAGTGCTGCCACCATCCATTCTAGTCAGTACATACAAGACAAGGAATGGAACTTGTCTGTATCAAAAGATGTCATTAGCATGTGTCAACTGGAATCATGTTCCAGACAAGATTCTTTAAGTTCATAGCACCAGAGTACTCTACACTCTAGGGTGCTTATTATATCAGAAACTCCAAGATCTCGGGAACACAATTAAACTCAAATTAAAAGTAAGGGAATCAAAAATTTATTTAGCCTGATAAATATCAGAATTCCAGCACTGGAACTGAAGGTTCATTATGTCCAGATAAACACTGTGAGCCACAACACAGACCTTTGAGAGTCACTACAGCTGGCTGCCCCCAAGAGGTCATCACACAGCATCTTAGTACACGAAATATGTCACACCTCATGTCACACCTCATGTTCAACTTGTCACACCTCATGTTCAACTTGTCACCTCATGTTCAACTTGTCACACCTCATGTTCAACTTGTCACACCTCATGTTCAACTTGTCACACCTCATGTCACACCTCATGTTCAACTTGTCACACCTCATGTCACACCTCATGTTCAACTTGTCACACCTCATGTTCAACTTGTCACACCTCATGTTCAACTTGTCACACCTCATGTTCAACTTGTCACACCTCATGTTCAACTTGTCACACCTCATGTTCAACTTGTCACACCTCATGTCACACCTCATGTTCAACTTGTCACACCTCATGTTCAACTTGTCACACCTCATGTTCAACTTGTCACACCTCATGTCACACCTCATGTTCAACTTGTCACACCTCATGTTCAACTTGTCACACCTCATATTCAACTTGTCACACCTCATGTTCAACTTGTCACACCTCATGTCACACCTCATGTTCAACTTGTCACACCTCATGTTCAACTTGTCACACCTCATGTTCAACTTGTCACACCTCATGTCACACCTCATGTTCAACTTGTCACACCTCATGTCACACCTCATGTTCAACTTGTCACACCTCATGTCACACCTCATGTTCAACTTGTCACACCTCATGTTCAACTTGTCACACCTCATGTCACACCTCATGTTCAACTTGTCACACCTCATGTTCAACTTGTCACACCTCATGTCACACCTCATGCTCAACTTGTCACACCTCATGTTCAACTTGTCACACCTCATGTCACACCTCATGTTCAACTTGTCACACCTCATGTCACACCTCATGTTCAACTTGTCACACCTCATGTCACACCTCATGTTCAACTTGTCACACCTCATGTTCAACTTGTCACACCTCATGTCACACCTCATGTTCAACTTGTCACACCTCATGTCACACCTCATGTTCAACTTGTCACACCTCATGTTCAACTTGTCACACCTCATGTCACACCTCATGTTCAACTTGTCACACCTCATGTTCAACTTGTCACACCTCATGTCACACCTCATGTTCAACTTGTCACACCTCATGTTCAACTTGTCACACCTCATGTCACACCTCATGCTCAACTTGTCACACCTCATGTTCAACTTGTCACACCTCATGTTCAACTTGTCACACCTCATGTCACACCTCATGTTCAACTTGTCACACCTCATGTTCAACTTGTCACACCTCATGTTCAACTTGTCACACCTCATGTTCAACTTGTCACACCTCATGTCACACCTCATGCTCAACTTGTCACACCTCATGTCACACCTCATGTTCATGGGAGTTCTTCTACTCCCCAAGCCTGGCCTCGGGCCGGGCTTGGGGAGTAGAAGAACTCCCAGAAGCCTATAGCTGGACAGAGAGGGGAGGGGGTTGAGTTGACAGTCTCTGTCAACTACAGTCTCTGTAGTTGACAGACTGTCCCGCTCCGTCCAGCTGACAGCCTATCTCTGCTGCTGTCTTCTGCTCTGCTCTGTCTGTTGTCCTCTTGCTTATTCCTCTCGAATCTCCAGCTGTCCGAGTATGTATTGGGGACCAACTAGCTAACTCCGCCCACAAGTAGATCTATCTTGAGGTTATCTTGAGATGATTTCGGGGCTTTTTAGTGTCCCCGCGGCCCGGTCCTCGACCAGGCCTCCACCCCCAGGAAAAAGCCCGTGACAGCTGACTAACACCCAGATACCTATTTTACTGCTAGGTAAGAGGGGCATAGGGTGAAAGAAACTCTGCCCATTGTTTCTCGCCGGCGCCTGGGATCGAACCCAGGACCACGGGATCACAAGTCCAGCGTGATGTCCGCTCGCCCGACCGGCTCTCCTAGATAGCCCCAGACACACTATCAAGCCAGTCCTTGAACGTCGGCATTTTTGACGGACCGGCCCGGCTATCAGGCTACAGTTATCACATTAGCAGGAGCAAGGTGAAGTTCGCACGAGCTGACCTCAGGTCGACTTGAGGTCATTAACGCTTACAGGTGTGAGTTTCTTAATTCCTAGGGACGAGGGAGAGAATCAGTAGTAGCCAGAATCCGTCTTGGATACAAATATCCCTGGCGAGTCTGAATGGAAACAACAGTTGAACAGCGGAGTTACAGAATCTGTGGTGAGAGTGACGGACCTGAGAGAGTATGAACATCTAAGAGTCATTAGAAATGTGTAGAATAATAAACCCCACATTGTTTGAGTTAGGAAAACACTATTTGTCAAATATTGATACTGTTCTTAAAAGATTTCCCCATTTTGCACCCGCAAGATAACGTAAGCTTTTAAAGGTTGACAGATGTTAATCTTCTTGTTTGAGGAGCTGTTCACTTGAGACAGTTAAGCAAGTCCCAGCTGTGTCTGGGTACAAGTGACAGGATGAACAACCCAGCGGGTTTTCTTCCTTTTGGGGAGTGTTGTACATGCTGCTATGGCGGTGTGTCCACTCACAGGATGAGTGACGCTGCCCAATACTGTCACTATGGCGGTGTGTCCACTCACAGGATGAGTGGCGCTGCCCAATACTGTCACTATAGAGGTGTGTCCACTCACAGGATGAGTGACGCTGCCCAATACTGTCACTATGGCGGTGTGTCCACTCACAGGATGAGTGACGCTGCTCAATACTGTCACTATGGCGGTGTGTCCACTCACAGGATGAGTGGCGCTGCCCAATACTGTCACTACGGCGGTGTGTCCACTCACAGGATGAGTGACGCTGCCCAATACTGTCACTATGGCGGTGTGTCCACTCACAGGATGAGTGACGCTGCCCAATACTGTCACTATGGCGGTGTGTCCACTCACAGGATGAGTGGCGCTGCCCAATACTGGCACTATGGCGGTGTGTCCACTCACAGGATGAGTGGCGCTGCCCAATACTGTCACTATGGCGGTGTGTCCACTCACAGGACGAGTGACGCTGCCCAATACTGTTACTGTGGCGGTGTGTCCACTCATAGGATGAGTGGCGCTGCCCAATACTGTCACTATGGCGGTGTCTCCACTCACAGGATGAATGACGCTGCCCAATACTGTCACTATGGCGGTGTGTCCACTCACAGGACGAGTGACGCTGCCCAATACTGTTACTGTGGCGGTGTGTCCACTCATAGGATGAGTGGCGCTGCCCAATACTGTCACTATGGCGGTGTGTCCACTCATAGGATGAGTGGCGCTGCCCAATACTGTCACTATGGCGGTGTGTTCACTCACAGGATGAGTGACGCTGCCCAATACTGTCACTATGGCGGTGTGTCCACTCACATGATGAGTGGCGCTGCCCAATACTGTCACTATGGCGGTGTGTCCACTCACATGATGAGTGGCGCTGCCCAATACTGTCACTATGGCGGTGTGTCCACTCACAGGATGAGTGGCGCTGCTCAATACTGTCACTATGGCGGTGTGTTCACTCACAGGATGAGTGGCGCTGCCCAATACTGTCACTATGGTGGTGTGTCCACTCACAGGATGAGTGGCGCTGCCCAATACTGTCACTATGGCGGTGTGTCCACTCACAGGATGAGTGACGCTGCCCAATACTGTCACTATGGCGGTGAGTCCACTCACAGGATGAGTGGCGCTGCTCAATACTGTCACTATGGCGGTGTGTTCACCCACAGGATGAGTGACACTGCCCAATACTGTCACTATGGCGGTGTGTCCACTCACAGGATGAGGGGCGCTGCCCAATACTGTCACTATGGTGGTGTGTCCACTCACAGGATGAGTGGCGCTGCCCAATACTGTCACTATGGCGGTGTGTCCACTCACAGGATGAGTGGCGCTGCCCAATACTGTCACTATGGCGGTGTGTCCACTCACAGGATGAGTGACGCTGCCTAATACTGTCACTACGGCGGTGTGTCCACTCACAGGATGAGTGGCGCTGCTCAATACTGTCACTATGGCGGTGTGTCCACTCACAGGATGAGTGACGCTGCCCAATACTGTCACTATGGCGGTGTGTCCACTCACAGGATGAGTGACGCTGCCCAATACTGTCACTATGGCGGTGTGTCCACTCACAAGATGAGTGACGCTGCCCAATACTGTCACTATGGCGGTGTGTCCACTCACAGGATGAGTGACGCTGCCCAATACTGTCACTATGGCGGTGTGTCCACTCACAGGATGAGTGGCGCTGCTCAATACTGTCACTATGGCGGTGTGTCCACTCACAGGATGAGTGACGCTGCCCAATACTGTCACTATGGTGGTGTGTCCACTCACAGGATGAGTGGCGCTGCCCAATACTGTCACTATGGCGGTGTGTCCACTCACATTATGAGTGACGCTGCCCAATACTGTCACTATGGCGGTGTGTCCACTCAGGAGGAGTGACGCTGCCCAATAAACTCGCCCCTCGGGGCAAAATTGACAATTTAAACTACCAAGGTGTAGAGAAAAATGAGTGTAGGGACATTAATGTTCCTTTGCCCATGTTATTGTGCGCGGGTTGAACACGTCACCTCCTAGTTAGGTCCTTGCTGTGTTGCCGCCCCGTTAGTGAGTATGTCGAGTGCGTGTGTGGGAGACAGGGAAGGAATGAGTATGAGTGAGTGAGAGAGGGAATGAGGGTGGTGGTGTGGAGGTGAAGCAGGCTTGGTCAGGGTGTGGGGGCGGACCAGCAATACTGGTATTCAGTAGGTTGCAAAGTTTGTTTACACTTCCCACCAGACACTCGGGCGCCTGCCTGGCTGGCCGACCTGCCTGGCCTGCCTGCCCTGCCTGCCCTGCCTGCCCTGCCTGGCCTGCCTGGCCTGCCTGGCCTGCCTGGCTGGCCGACCTGCCTGGCCTGCCTGCCCTGCCTGCCCTGCCTGCCCTGCCTGCCCTGCCTGGCCTGCCTGGCCTGCCTGGCTGGCCGACCTGCCTGGCCTGCCTGGCCTGCCTGGCTGGCCGACTTGCCTGGCCTGCCTGCCCTGCCTGGCCTGCCTGCCCTGCCTGGCCTGCCTGGCCTGCCTGCCTGCCTGCCTGCCTGCCTGCCTGCTTGGCTGGCCTGCCCTGCCCTGCCCTGCCTTGCCTGCCTGCCTGCCTGCCTGTCCTGCCTGCCTGCCCTGCCCTGCCCTGCCCTGGCCTGCCCTGGCCTGCCCTGGCCTGGCCTGCCCTGGCCTGGCCTGCCCTGGCCTGGCCTGCCCTGCCCTGGCCTGCCCTGGCCTGCCCTGGCTTGCCCTGGCCTGCCCTGGCTTGCCCTGGCCTGCCCTGCCCTGCCCTGCCTGCCAGGTCCTTAATCTACACAGTAAAATAACAACGTACTGGAGTGAACGATATGGAAGAAAATGCAGAATAGAACCAGTGAAGAGCAGAGGTGCCATAGGCACAATCAGAGAACACTGTATAAACATCAGAGGTCCGCGGTTGTTCAACGTCCTCCCAGCAAGCATAAGAAATATTGCCGGAACAACCGTGGACATTTTCAAGATAAAATTAGATAGTTTTCTTCAAGGAGTGCCAGACCATCCAGTCTCGGGCTTCTGATGTTGATAGTTCTCTCTCAGAGTACCTGTTGCACCTCTGCTTTTCAACCTGGTTGATACCTGGTTGATGGGGTTCTGGGAGTTCTTCTACTCCCCAAGCCCGGCCCGAGGCCAGGCTTGACTTGTGAGAGTCTGGTCCACCAGGCTGTTGCTTGGAGCGGCCCGCAGGCCCACATACCCACCACAGCCCGGTTGGTCCGGAACTTCTCTTAGAAAACCGTCCAGTTTCCTCTTGAAGATGTCCACGGTTGTTCCGGCAATATTTCTTATAATCGCTGGGAAGACGTTGAACAACCGCGGACCTCTGATGTTTATTCAGTGTTCTCTGATTGTGCCTATGGCACCTCTGCTCTTCACTGGTTCAATCGTGCAACAGGGGTATTCTGCACATCCTGCCATGCCTTCTGGTCTCATGTGATGTTATTTCTGTGTGCAGGTTTGGGACCAGCCCCCTCTAATATTTTCCACGTGTAAATTATTATGTATCTCTCCCGCCTGCGCTCAAGAGAATACAGATTTAGGCATTTTAGTCGGTCCCAATAGTTTAGATGTTTTACTGAGTGGATTCTAGCAGTAAAGGATCTCTGCACGCTCTCCAGGTCAGCAATTTCTCCAGCTTTGAAAGGGGCTGTCATTGTGCAGCAGGACTCCACTCTAGAGAGCACAAGCGTTTTGAAAAGTGTCATCATCGGTATAGCATCTCTAGTGTGAAAAGTTCTTGTTATCCAACCTGTCATTTTTCTTGCAGTTGTGACGGCTACTTTATTGTGTTCTTTAAAGGTAAGGTCTTCCGACATGAGTACACCCAGATCCTTTACAGGATTTCCTTTCTACAGAAATGATACAGAAATCCTTTACAGGATGTTGACCCACAGGATGAGTAACCGTGACCAAGCGGGTGAGTGGTGGATGTTGACCCACAGGATGAGTAACCGCGACCAAGCGGGTGAGTGGTGGATGTTGACCCACAGGATGAGTAACCGTGACCAAGCGGGTGAGTGGTGGATGTTGACCCACAGGATGAGTAACCGTGGCCAAGCGGGTGAGTGGTGGATGTTGACCCACAGGATGAGTAACCGTGACCAAGCGGGTGAGTGGTGGATGTTGACCCACAGGATGAGTAACCGCGACCAAGCGGGTGAGTGGTGGATGTTGACCCACAGGATGAGTAACCGCGACCAAGCGGGTGAGTGGTGGATGTTGACCCACAGGATGAGTAACCGTGACCAAGCGGGTGAGTGGTGGATGTTGACCCACAGGATGAGTAACCGTGACCAAGCGGGTGAGTGGTGGATGTTGACCCACAGGATGAGTAACCATGACCAAGCGGGTGAGTGGTGGATGTTGACCCACAGGATGAGTAACCGTGGCCAAGCGGGTGAGTATGGTGAGTACCTGTAAGGAGGATGAGTACGGCTGCTGGGTGTCACACATAGGTCGGATCAGAGATCATGTTGTCACGTGAGAATGGCTGGTAGCACAGTCTCTATAGGGCTGAATGGAAAGCTGGGGCCAGATTCACGAAAGCACTTACGCAAGCACTTACGAACGTGTACATCTTTCCTCAATCTTTGACGGCTTTGGTTACGTTTATTAAACAGTTTACAAGCATGAAAACTTGCCAATCAACTGTTGTTATTGTTATAAACAGCCTCCTGGTGCTTCGGAGCTCATTAACTGTTTAATAATTGTAAACAAAGCCGCCAAAGATTGAGAAAAGATGTACAGGTTCGTAAGTGCTTGCGTAAGTGCTTCGTGAATCTGGCCCCTGGTTACATAAAAACAAAAAGACTGTAAAAAACAAATTAGACTGCCACGTATCTTCAAACTGAGGCAACTGTAGGATAAAACAAGAGAGAAAACAATTAAATACTTTACTAAAAAAAAATTACTTTAACCACTTTACCTAAATAAAAATAGTATGAAAGCTTGGCTTTACTCCAAGTGTGTAAATACAAAAGACAAAGAGACAAAGTTACGTTACGTTAAAGAGCAAACAATGTGATTGTGCGTGAAAACTAAGAGTCGGAGTTGTTGTTATAGATTCACCTACTCGGAACAAGTCGCAAATAGCACGGGCTATGGTGAGCCCGTATGGGACTTGTCGCAGCTGGCAAGCCTCTATATATGTAGGAGAAACGACCGTCCAGGTGGCGCTGGCGTCGTCGATAACTGGGAGGCGGTTCACTCAAAATCCAATTGCGCTTCAGGCAGTGTCGTGATCCAGCCTGTCCTCCAAACAAAGATCCAAAAGTGATTCCATCCACCCGCCAAACCCCCTGTTTATGGATGAAAAGCGGTTTACACACGACTCACAACTGCTGACGTTCGAACATATCCGGAACAAGTGCTTCACTGACGAATTTTGTTCGAATCACAACGCTGTAAATGCTTCACCCACGTACTACAAATACAAATAATCGCCAACAGAACCTAAACACCTAACCTAACCTATGCCTATATATGCACAATATGCCAATATATTATAATATTAATTTATACTTGCGAAAATTCCCGTTTTGAATGACCAGCATGTTAAAATTTATGAATGCGTCTGTGGGGTCGACCGCTGAATGTAATGGACTTGAGTCGAGGACGGGTTGCGTGATCCTGGGGCCGTGGCCAGGTGGCTGGCGGGCGCTGGGGAGGGAGACTGGTGGTACTGTCTAGACGTCTGAGAAGTAGTTATTCTTGCTGTAAATTCTTGAATATACAGACGTGATGTGGTAGAATAGGTGGTGATGGAGGAGGCCTAATGTCTTCCTGAGAGGTTACCGTGACAATGTTATAAGGGTGTCTTAGCTGTTACTGTTATTGACGGATGTGTTGAACATTTGTGGTGTGATCACCACTCTGGAGACAGCCGGGAAGGTGAAACTAATATATGTGTAAACTTGTTTACATTCCTTACATTATTTATTTTTCTCGTATGTAAAATTCCGTGTTCTTAATTTTGAGACAAAGTTTTTGTTAAGAAGAGCCCGTTTATCTTAGTTTATCTTAGTTTATCTTAGTGTTGAGAGTTGTCAAGTGTTATATGGTGGTGTCCAAGGGAGAGCCATGTGGGTAAGACTTAGTGCCAGTAAGGCTGTCATATATGAGGTGCCAAGAGAGCCATGTGGGTAAGACTTGGTGCCAGTAAGCCTGTCATATATGAGGTGCCAAGAGAGCCATGTGGGTAAGACTTAGTGCCAGTAAGGCTGTCATATATGAGGTGCCAAGAGAGCCATGTGGGTAAGACTTGGTGCCAGTAAGGCTGTCATATATGAGGTGCCAAGAGAGCCATGTGGGTAAGACTTAGTGCCAGTAAGGCTGTCATATATGAGGTGCCAAGAGAGCCATGTGGGTAAGACTTAGTGCCAGTAAGACTGTCATATATGAGGTGCCAAGAGAGCCATGTGGGTAAGACTTAGTGCCAGTAAGGCTGTCATATATGAGGTGCCAAGAGAGCCATGTGGGTAAGACTTGGTGCCAGTAAGGCTGTCATATATGAGGTGCCAAGAGAGCCATGTGGGTAAGACTTAGTGCCAGTAAGGCTGTCATATATGAGGTGCCAAGAGAGCCATGTGGGTAAGACTTGGTGCCAGTAAGGCTGTCATATATGAGGTGCCAAGAGAGCCATGTGGGTAAGACTTAGTGCCAGTAAGGCTGTCATATATGAGGTGCCAAGAGAGCCATGTGGGTAAGACTTAGTGCCAGTAAGGCTGTCATATATGAGGTGCCAAGAGAGCCATGTGGGTAAGACTTAGTGCCAGTAAGGCTGTCATATATGAGGTGCCAAGAGAGCCATGTGGGTAAGACTTAGTGCCAGTAAGGCTGTCATATATGAGGTGCCAAGAGAGCCATGTGAGTAAGACTTAGTGCCAGTAAGACTGTCATATATGAGGTGCCAAGAGAGCCATGTGGGTAAGACTTAGTGCCAGTAAGGCTGTCATATATGAGGTGCCAAGAGAGCCATGTGGGTAAGACTTAGTGCCAGTAAGGCTGTCATATATGAGGTGCCAAGAGAGCCATGTGGGTAAGACTTAGTGCCAGTAAGCCTGTCATATATGAGGTGCCAAGAGAGCCATGTGGGTAAGACTTAGTGCCAGTAAGGCTGTCATATATGAGGTGCCAAGAGAGCCATGTGGGTAAGACTTAGTGCCAGTAAGGCTGTCATATATGAGGTGCCAAGAGAGCCATGTGGGCAAGACTTAGTGCCAGTAAGGCTGTCATATATGAGGTGCCAAGAGAGCCAGATGGCCCGCCACTGACTGTAGGCAAGGTGGTGGGTACCTTCACGTGTTTTCGGGGCTTAGCGTCCCCGCGGCCCGGTCGTCGGCCACGCCTGCTGGGGTTGAGGGGTGGGGGGTGTCACCTGTATGGAGAACGTGACCATGGGGGGTAATAGAGGCTGAAATAGAGGAAAGAGGGAGCCAGAAACAGACCCCCCCCCCATCTCTGGGGGTATGTAGAAGCCTTGCTCTAATTGGTGGGTAGGCCCAACTGCCTAGGAGAATGGAACCAACTATTACTAGGGGGGTACAGGGGTATGTTTGGAGGTAGAGAAGTGGTGTGGGTGTGGTGTGGGTGGTGTGGGTGTGGGTGGGCGCCCCATACCAACTGGGCACACCTCTCACACTTCACCATGCCCGCTACAACTCTCTCGGGTCTGGATGCCACGCACAACAAACTGCTTGACCCATTCAGAACCACCTTGGCCTGTGTCCTGTCGTTGTTTTAGACTCGGCCACTGGGAACCACAAGTTGTAAGTAGCACGGGCTATGGTGAGCCCGTAGTGGACTTGCCTGGCACAGGAGCGGGGCAAGTAGCACGGGCTATGGTGAGCCCGTAGTGGACTTACCTGGCACAGGAGTGGGGCAAGTAGCACGGGCTATGGTGAGCCCGTAGTGGACTTACCTGGCACAGGAGTGGGGCAAGTAGCACGGGCTATGGTGAGCCCGTAGTGGACTTACCTGGCACAGGAGTGGGGCAAGTAGCACGGACTATGGTGAGCCCGTAGTGGACTTACCTGGCACAGGAGTGGGGCAAGTAGCACGGGCTATGGTGAGCCCGTAGTGGACTTACCTGGCACAGGAGCGGGGCAAGTAGCACGGGCTATGGTGAGCCCGTAGTGGACTTACCTGGCACAGGAGCGGGGCTGTGACTGCTGGGTGGTGAGTATGAGCAGCAGCTGACATACATGTGGGGTGGAGGTGAGGTGTTGGTGGTAGTGGAGAGGGTTGTATGTGGTGGTTGTGGTGGTGGTTGTATGTGGTGGTGGTGGGAGGGGGGGGGAGGCCAGACACAGTACCCACCACAGACACACATACAACCCATCCTCCGCATTGACAGTACGGTTTAATACTAAGTGTAATAAGTACAATTCGTGACTTAGGGATAGTACATAATTATACTTGTGCCGTTACATATACCTCGCCATATTGGGAGGCCGGGCTACCATGTGAGAGAGTCATCACTATCCCACTTGGAGATAGTGGGATAGTGATGATAGTGATAGTGATAGGGATAGTATCCCTTGTGTACCTTGATGGTTCTCTACACCGTCCCACGGGTGTTTGGAGGTGCACCTCCAAGCTTATTATTATTAATATCTTTATTGACCAAATTTAATTACAATGTTGCCTAATCTGAGGATTTCAATTAAGTCATATAAAAGTGAGGATAATGGTGGTATTCACTGTCACGCAGGACAGAGAGTCATACACAAGACAATAGGTCTAAAGTGTAGGCTGAAGCACATATATATATCATGGGTACAATCAATGTTTTAATGTATGGATATGTAAAATCAACTTTCTATTGTGCACTGCCACACAAGGGCAGGGATATGCAGTTGTCCTGACAATTGTAATTGAAATAAGTTTATTGAGGTAAAATACCCACAAAGGGATGAGGTAGCTCAAGCTATTCTCACCCCGTTCAGTACATCGTGTTAATACATACATACACACACATCACAAACAATAAACATATTACCAAACATTCTGAGAGATAAACATTTCCTCCTTTACACAAGTATGTCCTGACAATGGGCGATGGCTTGTACTTTGTGTTGGGAGTCCGTATAAACAATTGGGCCTCTACCCTTCACACCGAACTATTTGTCTTGATCCTTGCACTGAAATGTGTACAAGTCTCCAAACTTGATACATTAATTGTAAGTGACTCCTTATCATCCTTAATCGCTCTCAACTCTTTAAGACATAACTGTAACATGCTCGTGTCTGAAGCTAGACACAAATACAACAAAATTATTAAGGATGGTAACAGAGCCCATTTCATGCGGTCTCCATCTCATGTTGGCCTCCGAATGCATGATAGAGCTGATAAGTTAGCCAAAGAATCTGCCTTTAAAGGAGCCGTTGAGTGTAACCTTGGATTGTCAATGAGCAATCTGAGAGCAGCAGTACACCGAGAACTTCAACAAGATCTTGTAGATCTGAGGCAAAGTGAAATTGACACCAGTAATTCCATCTATCATCATACTATCATGCAAGAGGAGCCACACATCTATGGTTCATCCAATAAAATCAGCAGACTTCTAGATGTTACTACTGCTCGGCTTAGACTCGGTTACAAGTATCTCTGGGAATTCTCATTATCTGCTGATGTAGACCTGACCAAATGTAAACTGTGTCAACAAAATTATTCGCACACCCTCCGTCACTATGTGATGGAGTGCGGAAAGATACGTGAATTTAGAGACAATTCTATAACCAATGTTCCAACGATGTGTAAATATTTAATTCAAAATGATCTGCTACCAGAAATTTTAGCCAAATATCCCCAGTTTGCTAACTGTAGGTAGTAACTAAGTGATTGTAACCTATCCACCGCTGCCCACCGTTTCGGGGTTCAACGACCCCGCGGCCCGGTCGTCGACCAGGCCTCTTCGTTGCTGATCAACCAGGCTGTTGGACGCGGCTGCTCGCAGCCTGGCGTATGAGTCACAGCCTGGTTGATCAGATATCCTTTGGAGGTGTTTGTCAAGTTCTCTCTTGAACACTGTGAGGGGTCGGCCAGTTATGCCCCTTATGTGTAGTGGAAGCGTGTTGAACAGTCTCGGGCCTCTGATAATAGAGTTCTCTCTCAGAGTACCTGTTGCACCTCTGCTCTTCAACGGGGGTATTCTGCACATCCTGCCATGTCTTCTGGTCTCATGTGCTGTTATTTCTGTGTGCAGGTTTGGGACCAGCCCCTCTAATATTTTCCACGTGTAAATTATTATGTATCTCTCCCGCCTGCGCTCAAGGGAGTACAGTTTTAGGCTCTTTAGTCGGTCCCAATTGTTTAGGTGTTTTACTGAGTGGATTCTAGCAGTAAAGGATCTCTGCACGCTCTCTAGGTCAGCAATTTCTCCAGCTTTGAAAGGTGCTGTCATTGTGCAGCAGTACTCCACTCTAGAGAGCACAAGCGTTTTGAAAAGTATCATCATCGGTATAGCATCTCTAGTGTGAAAAGTTCTTGTTATCCAACCTGTCATTTTTCTTGCAGTTGTGACGGCTACTTTATTGTGTTCTTTAAAGGTAAGGTCTTCCGACATGAGTACACCCAGATCCTTTGCATTGCCTTTTCGTTCTATGTTATGATTTGCCTGAGTTTTGTACGTGGTTTCCGTTTTTATATTTTCATTTTTTCCATAGCGCATGAGCTGGAACTTATCCTCGTTAAACACCATATTATTTTCTGTAGCCCATAGAAAGACCTGATCTACATCTGACTGGAGGTTTGTCATGTCCTCTATGTTGCCTACTCTCATGAAGATCCTAGTGTCATCTGCAAAGGATGATACAGTGCTATAGGTTGTGTTCTTGTCTATGTCCGATATGAGGATGAGAAAAAGTACTGGAGCAAGCACAGTACCCTGGGGGACTAAGCTCTTCACGGTTGATGGGCTGGATTTTATTTTGTTGACTATTACACATTGGGTTCTGTTAGTCAGAAAATTGTATTTCCATCTGCCTATTTTCCTGGTAATTCCTTTTGAACGCATTTTATGTGCAATAGGTATTATATATATTTATATGTATTGAATTTTGTAACTAGCTCATCAAGATTGTAACTTGCTTAGCTAAATGAATTGTGGGGTTCAGTCCCTGAGCCCATTATGTGCCTCTGTAACCCTTTCCACTACCGCCCACAAGATGGGTATGGGGTGCATAATACATGAACTAAACTAAAACCTCTACAGTGTACCGCTTTATTTTGTCCACACATTTGTAAATGTGTTAATATGCATGTATTATTTTCTGGTGATTAGTGCTATAAGAGTTAAACAATCTTTACGGAACAGCTTTGTTGTGTAGTTGGTTAATTAACAGTGAGGAGTGAGGTGTAGCTCTCCACCATCCCAGCCTCAGAATTATCAGTGCGTTTTAATACTAAGTGTAATAAGTACATTTCCTCACTGTCATACACAGTACATAATTGCACTTATGGGGCTGTTACATTTACCTCCCCATTTAATTCTCCTCGTTTTCTGTTAAGACACTCAGAATTTTAGGATGAAGTTTTAAAGTTCAATTCGCTAAACACAAGTTTTAAATACCAGGAATTTCTTTTTCAGTTTTATTAAACAATAGAGATTTTATTCAAAATTTCAAAATATCCTGAGTTACTTTATAATTTATTGAAATATTGTACTTTTGTTTTATAAAACTGTAATATCATTATAGCTATAGGTTAAGTAGTAATTGTAATCAATAAACAGTAAAATGCTTATCTTCAAACACTAAGAAGGTTAGGTGAGGTCGTGGTTTTCTATTCAGCTTTTCAGGTAAACTCAAATATTCACAATATATTTGACAGTACGGTTTAACACCAAATGTAAATATGTACAATTCCTGACTGTCATACACAGTACATAATTGCACTTATGGGGCTGTTACATTTACCTCCCCATTTTTGTAGGAGGGGCTGCCTCCAGACCCCGCCTCTGCTGGTTGTTCACGCTGAACCTCTTTACTGTTGTGGTTGGCAACGTGTTCACACGGATCTGCACAATATTTGCACACTGGGAGCCGGTGGCTGAGCGGAGAGAACACTGGGCGCGTGATCAATCGAATCTGCCCATAGTAGGAAAACAGCATGTCAAGGATTTGGGAATAATGATGTCCGACGACTTAACGTTTAAGGAGCATAACCAAGCAAATATCGCGTCAGCCAGAAAAATGATAGGATGGATTACGAGAACCTTCAAATCCAGGGATCCCATCACAATGGTTGTACTCTTCAAGTCACTTGTGTTGTCCCGTCTTGAGTACTGCTCAGTACTCACTTACCCCTTCAGAGCAGGAGAGATTGCTGAAATAGAGGGAATACAGAGAACATATACGGTACGCATAGACGAGATAAAACACCTAAATTATTGGGATCGTCTCAAAGCTCTCCAAAAGGAGAGCTCGTCTCTCTCTAGAAAGGAGACGAGAGAGATACCTAAATAATATACACCTGGAAAATACTGGAGGGTCAGGTCCCAAATCTACACAGTAAAATAACAACGTACTGGAGTGAACGATATGGAAGAAAATGTAGAATAGAACCAGTGAAGAGCAGAGGTGCCATAGGCACAATCAGAGAACACTGTATAAACATCAGAGGTCCGAGGTTGTTCAACGTCCTCCCAGCGAGCATCAGAAATATTGCCGGAACAACCGTGGACATCTTCAAGAGGAAACTAGATTGATTCTTCCAAGGAGTTCCGGACCAACCGGGCTGTGGTGGGTATGTGGGCCTGCGGGCCGCTCCAAGCAACAGCCTGGTGGACCAAATTCTCACAAGTCGAGCCTGGCTTCGGGCCGGGCTTGGGGAGTAGAAGAACTCCCAGAACCCCATCAACCAGGTATATGTGGGCCTGCGGGCCGCTCCAAGCAACAGCCTGGTGGACCAAACTCTCACAAGTCGAGCCTGGCTTCGGGTCGGGCTTGAGGAGTAGAAGAACTCCCAGAACCCCATCAACCAGGTATATGTGGGCCTGCGGGCCGCTCCAAGCAACAGCCTGGTGGACCAAACTCTCACAAGTCGAGCCTGGCTTCGGGTCGGGCTTGAGGAGTAGAAGAACTCCCAGAACCCCATCAACCAGGTATATGTGGGCCTGCGGGCCGCTCCAAGCAACAGCCTGGTGGACCAAACTCTCACAAGTCGAGCCTGGCTTCGGGTCGGGCTTGAGGAGTAGAAGAACTCCCAGAACCTCATCAACCAGGTATATGTGGGCCTGCGGGCCGCTCCAAGCAACAGCCTGGTGGACCAAACTCTCACAAGTCGAGCCTGGCTTCGGGCCGGGCTTGGGGAGTAGAACTCCCAGAACCTTATCAACCAGGTGCCACCTTTTGGAAGGCTTAATCTTCATCAATCAATCAATGAGCACAGTATCCCGGATACACATCTGTTGTTGTTTTGACATATAGACATATTATTACCGTTGATTCTTGAAGTGTTCCTTACAGCCTCTAATACGGCCATGTTGCCTTCGTGTGCTGGGGGGGGGGGAAATAAGCCTACAGTTGCCGCTTGTGAATGTTGTAATAGTGTAAGAGAGTGTGTCCTGGGAGCCTCTTGCATCACAGTCTGGTCTACTGTTGCATGCGCACAATATTATTCCAATATTCATTCACTATAGCCAATGTGTCGGCCCGTTTATCAGTACCTGACTGTGTGTTGTTAGAATAATGGGGTGGCGCCCCCTGGGGGGCGTGGACTGGCACCCCTGGGGGCGTGGGCTGGCGCCCCCTGGGGGGCGTGGACTGGCACCCCTGGGGGCGTGGGCTGGCGCCCCCTGGCGGGCGTGGTCTGGCACCCTGGGGGGCGTGGTCTGGCACCCTGGGGGGCGTGGACTGGCGCCCCCTGGGGGGCGTGGTCTGGCACCCTGGGGGCGTGGTCTGGCACCCTGGGGGGCGTGGACTGGCGCCCCCTGGGGGGCGTGGTCTGTTACCCTGGGGGCGTGGACTGGCACCCCCTGGGGGGCGTGGTCTGGCACCCTGGGGGGCGTGGACTGGCGCCCCTGGGGGCGTGGTCTGGCACCCTGGGGGGCGTGGTCTGGCACCCTGGGGGGCGTGGACTGGCGCCCCCTGGGGGGCGTGGTCTGGCACCCTGGGGGGCGTGGTCTGGCACCCTGGGGGGCGTGGACTGGCGCCCCCTGGGGGGCGTGGTCTGTTACCCTGGGGGCGTGGACTGGCACCCCCTGGGGGGCGTGGTCTGGCACCCTGGGGAGCGTGGACTGGCGCCCCTGGGGGCGTGGTCTGGCACCCTGGGGGGCGTGAACTGGCGCCCCTGGGGGCGTGGACTGGCGTCCCTGGGGGCGTGGTCTGGCACCCTGGGGGGCGTGGACTGGCACCCCTGGGGGGCGTGGACTGGCACCCCTGGGGGCGTGGTCTGGCACCCTGGGGGCGTGGACTGGCGCCCCTGGGGGCGTGGTTTGGCACCCCCTGGGGGGCCTGGACTTTCACTCCTGGGGGCGTGGACTGGCAGACTGGGGGGCGTGGACTGGCACCCTGGAGGGCGTGGACTGGCACCCTGGGGGGCGTGGACTGTCACCCTTTGGGGCGTGGACTGGCACCCTGGGGGCGTGGACTGGCACCCTGGAGGGCGTGGACTGGCACTCTGGGGGGCGTGGACTGGCACTCTGGGGGGCGTGGACTGGCACTCTGGGGGGCGTGGACTGGCACTCCTGTGGGCGTGGTCTGGCACCCCCTGGGGGACCTGGACTGGCGCCCCTGTGGGGCCTGGACTGGCGCCCCTGGGGGCGTGGTCTGGCACCCTGGGGGGCGTGGACTGGCACCCCCTGGGGGGCGTGGACTGGCACCCTGGGGGGCGTGGACTGGCACCCCCTAGGGGCGTGGACTGGCACCCCTGGGGGCGTGGACTGGCACCCCCTGGGGGCGTGGACTGGCACCCCTGGGCGTGGACTGGCACCCCTGGGGGCGTGGACTGGCACCCCTGGGGGCGTGGACTGGCACCCCTGGGGGCGTGGACTGGCACCCCTGGGGGCGTGGACTGGCGCCCCCTGGGGGGCCTGGACTGGCACCCTAGGGGGCGTGGACTGGCGCCCCTGGGGGCGTGGACTGGCACCCCTGGGGGCGTGGACTGGCACCCCTGGGGGGCGTGGACTGGCACCCCTGGGGGTCGTGGACTGGCACCCCTGGGGGCGTGGACTGGCACCCCCTGGGGGCGTGGACTGGCACCCCTGGGGGCGTGGACTGGCGCCCCTGGGGGCGTGGTCTGGCACCCACTGGGGGGCCTGGACTGGCACTCCTGGGGGTGTGGACTGGCACCCTGGGGGGCGCAGACTGGCACTCCTGGGGGCGTGGTCTGGCACCCTGGTTGATACCTGGTTGATGGGGTTCTGGTAGTTCTTCTACTCCCCAAGCCCGGCCCGAGGCCAGGCTTGACTTGTGAGTGTTTGGTCCACTAGGCTGTTGCTTGGAGCGGCCCGCAGGCCCACATACCCACCACAGCCCCGTTGGTCCGGCACTCCTTGGAGGAATAAATCTAGTTTCCTCTTGAAAATGTCCACGGTTGTTCCGGCAATATTTCTTATGCTTGCTGGGAGGACGTTGAACAACCGCGGACCTCTGATGTTCATACAGTGTTCTCTGATTGTGCCTATGGCACCTCTGCTCTTCACTGGTTCTATTCTACATTTTCTTCCATATCGTTCACTCCAGTACGTTGTTATTTTTCTGTGTAGATTTGGTACTTGGCCCTCCAGTATCTTCCAGGTGTATATTATTTGATATCTCTCTCGTCTTCTTTCTAGTGAGTACATTTGGAGGGCTTTGAGACGATCCCAATAATTTAGGTGCTTTATTGCGTCTATGCGTGCCGTATATGTTTTCTGTATTCCCTCTATTTCAGCAATCTCTCCTGTTCTGAAGGGGGAAGTGAGTACTGAGCAGTACTCAAGACGGGACAACACAAGTGACTTGAAGAGTAGAACCATTGTGATGGGATCCCTGGATTTGAAAGTTCTCGTAATCCATCCTATCATTTTTCTGGCTGTCGCAATATTTGCTTGGTTATGCTCCTTAAACGTTAGGTCGTCAGACATTATTATTCCCAAATCCTTTACATGCTGTTTTCCTACTATGGGCACATTTGATTGTGTTTTGTACTCTGTATTATGTTTAAGGTCCTCATTTTTACCGTACCTGAGTACCTGGAATTTATCACTGTTAAACATCATGTTATTTTCTGATGCCCAGTCGAAAACTTTATTAATATCAGCTTGAAGTTTTTCAATGTCTTCAGCCGAGGTAATTTTCATACTGATTTTTGTGTCATCTGCAAAGGATGATACGAAGCTGTGACTTGTATTTTTGTCTATATCTGATATGAGAATAAGGAAAAGCAGCGGTGCAAGGACTGTACCCTGAGGTACAGAGCTTTTAACTGCACTTGGACTAGATTTTATACGGTTGACCGTTACTCGCTGAGTCCTGTTTGACAGAAAACTGAGTATCCAGCGTCCTACTTTACCGGTTATTCCCATTGACTTCATTTTGTGTGCTATCACGCCATGGTCACATTTATCGAAAGCCTTTGCGAAGTCCGTGTATATCACATCAGCATTCTGATTTTCTTCTAATGCCTCAGTGACTTTGTCGTAGTGCTCAAGTAGCTGTGAGAGGCACGATCTTCCCGCTCGAAATCCATGTTGGCCTGGGTTGTGAAGGTCATTGGTCTCCATGAAATTGGTGACCTGACTCCTAATCACTCTCTCAAATACTTTTATGATGTGCGATGTTAGTGCAACTGGTCTATAATTCTTTGCCAATGCTTTGCTCCCTCCCTTGTGTAGAGGGGCTATGTCTGCTACTTTAAGTGCATCTGGTATCTCCCCCGTGTCCAAGCTCTTCCTCCACACTATACTGAGTGCCTGTGCTACCGGCACTTTGCATTTCTTTATAAATATTGAGTTCCATGAGTCTGGACCTGGGGCCGAGTGCATGGGCATGTTTTCAATTTCTCTTTCAAAATTTAGTGCGCTCGTGTTGATATCAGTTATATTTACAGGGGTTTGAATATCCCGCATAAAGAAATTGTCTGGATCTTCCACCTTCATGTTGTTTATTGGAGTGCTAAACATGTCCTCATACTGCTTTTTTAGGATTTCCCTAATTTCTTTGTCATCCTCCGTGTATGAACCTTCACTTGTACGAATAGGTCCAATACTGGCAGTGGTTTTTGCTTTTGATTTCGCATATGAGAAGAAATATTTTGGATTTTTCTTTATTTCCTGAATTGCTTTCTGTTCTAACTGCCTTTCTTCAGTTTCATATGAGTGTTTCAATTTCCGCTCGATTTCTTCAATCTCCCTATTTAAATTATTCCTTCTCTGACGGGAAATTCGTGTCTGCATAACCAGTTCCGTTATTTTTTTCCTGCGTTTATAGTGTCGTCTGCGTTCTCTTTCTACCTCCTGGGGGGCGTGGACTGGCGCCCCTGCGGGCGTGGTCTGGCACCCTGGGGGGCGTGGACTGGCACCCTGGGGGGCGTGGACTGGCACCTTGGGGGCGTGGACTAGCACCCCTGGGGGGCGTGGACTAGCACCCCTGGGGGGCGTGTACTGGCACCCCCCTGGGGGGCGTGGACTGGCACCCCCCTGGGGGGCGTGGACTGGCACCCACTGGGGGCGTGGACTGGCACCCCCTGGGGGCGTGGACTGGCACCCCCTGGGGGCGTGGACTGGCACCCCCTAGGGGCGTGGACTGGCACCCCTGGGGGCGTGGACTGGCACCCCCTGGGGGCGTGGACTGGCACCCTGGGGGGAGTGGTCTGGCGCCCCTGGGGGCGTGGTCTGGCACCCTGGGGACGTGGTCTGGCACCCCCTGGGGGGCGTAGACTGGCACCCCCTTGGGGCGTGGACTGGCACCCCCTGGGGGGCGTGGACTGGCACCCCCTGGGGGGCGT
>NC_091224.1:28335187-28405187 GCF_040958095.1 Procambarus clarkii
TGGCATTTATTAACATTAAATTCCATTTGCCAAGTGGCGCTCCATGTACAGTACTTATTTTGTCCAGGTCTTCTTGAAGGGCATGACAATCATCTAAGTTTCTTATCCTTCCTATTATCTTAGCATCATCAGCAAACATGTTCATATAATTCTGTATACCAACTGGTAGATCATTTATGTAGACAATAAACATCACTGGTGCAAGAACTGAACCCTGTGGTACTCCACTTGTGACATTTCTCCAGTCTGATACATTGCCTCTGATCACAGCCCTCATTTTTCTATCAGTCAGAAAATTTTTCATCCATGTTAGAAGCGTACCTGTCACTCCTCCAATATTTTCCAGTTTCCAGAACAACCTCTTATGTGGAACTCTGTCAAAAGACTTTTTTAGGTCCAGATAGATGCAGTCAACCCAACCATCTCTTTCCTGTAATATCTCTGTGGCTCGATCATAGAAACTGGGTAAATTCGATACACAGGATCTTCCAGATCGAAAACCATACTGTCTGTCTGATATTATATCATTTCTCTCCAGGTGTTCTACCCATTTAGATTTAATTATTTTTTCCAATATTTTGACTATTACACTTGTCAATGATACCGGTCTATAATTAAGGGGGTCTTCCCTGCTTCCACTTTTGTAGATTGGAACTATGTTAGCCTTTTTCCACACATCAGCTACAACTCCTGTATACAGGGATGCCTGAAAAATCAGTTGAAGAGGAATGCTGAGCTCAGGTGCACATTCTCTCAGAACCCATGGTGAAACTCCATCTGGACCAACTGCTTTGTTCTTATTTAGCTCCTTGAGCATTTTTTCCACTTCGTCTCTGGACACCTCTATGTTGTTCTCTGGAATTCTTATTGTATCTGGTTCCCTGAAGATTTCATTTTGTACAAACACACTTTGGAACTTTTCGTTTAATGTTTCACACATTTCCTTTTCATTTTCCGTGAATCTATTTCCCATTTTCAACCTCTGAATATTATTATTTACCTGCAATTTGTTGTTTATGAATTTATAGAATAGACCTGGTTCTGTTTTACATTTGTCTGCAATCCCTTTTTCAAAATTTCTTTCTGCCTCTCTCCTCACTGCCGTGTAGTTGTTTCTCGCATCTTTGTATCGCTGGTATGTTTTGGGGTTCGGCCTCTTCCTGTATTGATTCCATTTTTGTGTCTTTTGGTCTCTGGCCCTCTCGCACTTTCTGTTGAACCAATCCTGTTTCCTAGTTCTGCTTCTCTGTTTTGATATAAATTTTTTTGTGCCTTTATCATATATTTCACAAAACCTGACATACATCTCATTCACTTCCTTGCCTAGCAACAAGTCTGTCCAATTATACTCACTAAAAAAATTTCTAAGGTTGCCATAATGTCCTATCTTGAGGTTATCTTGAGATGATTTCGGGGCTTTTTAGTGTCCCCGCGGCCCGGTCCTCGACCAGGCCTCCACCCCCAGGAAGCAGCCCGTGACAGCTGACTAACACCCAGGTACCTATTTTACTGTTAGGTAACAGGGGCATAGGGTGAAAGAAACTCTGCCCATTGTTTCTCGCCGGCGCCTGGGATCGAACCCAGGACCACAGGATCACAAGTCCTGCGTGCTGTCCGCTCGGCCGACCAGCTCCCTCCTAAAGTCAGGTTTTTCATTTGCATCGACCGTCATATTTTCTTCCAGATTATAACGCATTGCATACTTTATTCCCAAAAAGACATGGTCACTTTTACCCAAGGGAGGAAGGTACTGAATGTCAAATATTTCTTCCTCCTTCCTGGTAAATATCAAATCTAGTATGGAGGGGACGTCCCCTTCCCTCATCCTCGTAGCTTGTTTAACATGTTGATACAAGAATGTTTCCAGGATGAGGTCTACAAATTTACAGGTCCAGAAATCTTCTGTTTTAGCTTCACATGTTTCCCAGTCTATGGATTTCAAGTTGAAGTCGCCGACTATCAACAGTCGTGAACTATCGTTATCTGCTCTCGCTATGATCTCTCTCATTATTGTTATAAGACCTTCTCGTTTACTATCTAGCTCCTCCTTTGACCATGTGCTGCTTAGCGGTGGACTATATGCATTTATGATCATTAGTTTATCATCCTCATGGCAGATCTCTAGTGCTATTATGTCAACTTCTTGTGGATTGGCAGTCACTATTTCGTTCACCTTTAGGTGTTCTTTCACCAGCACAGCAACGCCACCGCCTTTCCTGATTTTTCTGTCCCGTCTCCAAATTGAATAGCCCCTTGGGAATATGACCTCATTTAAAATAGCATCTTCAAGTTTTGTCTCCGTGAGTGCAACAATGTCTGGTGTCTGCAGCTGTATTATATCACTAAACTCTAGTATCTTTGATCTTACTCCATCTATGTTGGTGTATGCAATCTTGAGGAACTTGTTCCCCCTCTTCTTATTTTTCACTCCCCCTTTCTTTAATGATTTTGTTGGTTTGCCTTTATGTACCACTTTACTGGCCTGCCTACCCCTATCACTTTGTAGAAAAAAGAATTGATTTCTTCTTCATTCCTGCTCTCATTTAAACGTTTTGCCTCGGCGAGGTTCAGTTTCAGCTTCTCTCTATCTTCTTTTGAAAGATCTCGTCTTAATGACCACACTTTCCCATCCTCATCACTTTGTAATTTTCTAGCATTCCTTAGTACTTCTTCCATCTGTTTGGTACCATTTAGGGTGATCCTCAAAGGTCAATCTTTCCCTTTTACATATCTGCCTATTCTCCTGTAGTCGCAGACATTCTCTGGTTGTAAGACCTTCCACGAGGCCAACAATTTTATCTACTACTTTTGCTTCTTCTACAGCTCTTTCTGACCTAGATGTTATCTCCTTTTCCTTGCAGGCAAAAATTATCAGGGACTTACTCCGATCAACTGTGTTTTGCACCAACTTCGGGTTAGATGCCAATTCTTTTCTCACTTCTAGCCTAATGTTTGTTTTATCTTGGTTGCTGCAGTGTTTGACTTCCTTTACTGCTTCTTCAATTTTTTCCTTCTCCTTGGCCACTTGTGCATAGGTGAGTTGCATATCTTTCTTGCACTGTTCTATTCCCTGTGTAACTTCCTCCATCTGTGCTGACAAAAGCTGTTTCTCCTGTTGAAATTCCTTACCTAACCTATTGTAGTCATTTATGTTTAAATTTACTTTAACTTCTTCCAAAGCTATTTTTAAGAGTCTATTTTCTTCTTCCATGGCTTTGCAATTTGTTTCCAATTGAATCTTATCCTTGCGCAAGTCTTTCACTACACCCTCAAGACATACAACTTTGCTATTTAAATGGTCATTACTTTCTTTCAATTTACTAATTATTTCTACATGAGAGGTCACAATAGTATCTAATTTTACCACCTTGTTGTATAGACTGGTTATCTCAATGCTTTCTTCACTGAATCCAGCAAAACTACAGTCTCCGTGGTGTAGTGGTAAGACACTCGCCTGGCGTTCCGCGAGCACTATGCTATGTCATGGGTTCGTATCCTGGCCGGGGAGGATTTACTGGGCGCAATTCCTTAACTGTAGCCTCTGTTTAACGCAACAGTAAAATGTGTACTTGGATGAAAAAACAATTCTTCGCGGCAGGGGATCGTATTCCAGGGACCATAGGATTAAGGACTTGCCCGAAACGCTACGCGTACTAGTGGCTGTACAAGAATGTAACAACTCTTGTATATATCTCAAAAAAAAAAAAAAAAAAAAAAAAAAAAGCTCTGTTTTGTATTTCCTCTTGCAGGCGGCCATCTTGAATGTTGTTCTCTGCACTGGAAACACTAGGGGTAACTTTTTCTCATCCACTATTTCACTTCCCTTGGCACATTCCTATTATCTCACCTATTTTTCAAAAGCACTATACCTTTATGTTCTCTGGGACACCACTCACTATCATCATCCTGTACTACAATGTGTAGCAGAAGTGTTGAAAAGTCTTGGGCCTTTGATGCTGAGTGTGTTCTCTGTCAGCCTTCATTCACCTCTGCATTTCAATGAGGCTATTTTGGACATCTTGCTATGTCTATAGGTTTCATGTGATGTAATCTCCATGTTCAGATTTGGAACCAGTCCCTCTAATATTTTCTACATGTAGATTATTGTGTATCTCACATGCCTGCGCTCTAGAGAATACAGATTTAGAACTTTTAATCGGTCCCAATAATTTAGATGTTTTATAGAGTGGATTCTCGCAGTAAAGGATTTTTGCACACTCTCTAGGTCATCAATTTCTCCAGCCTTAAATGGGACCTTGAATTCAACAGTATTCCACCCCTAAAGAACACTAGGGCCATGAAAAGTCTCATCATTGGTATGACATCCCTTGTTTATATGGTCCTTGTTATCCAACCTGTCATTTTCTTGCAGTCGTGACAGCCACTTTATTGTGGCCTTTAAATGTAAGGACTTCAGAAACAAATACTCCCAGATCCTTTACATTGCTTTTTCGTTCTTTAGTGTGATTTGACTGCAGGCCCAAATATCCACTACCCGGTGCCCGATTAGTCTGGCACTTCTTGGAGAAACCTGTACAGTTTTTTCTTGAATTCCACGTTTTGCTGTGGCAATATTTCTTATACTTGCTGGAAAGATTTGGAATAACCATGGACCTCTGATGTTCAGTGTTCTCTGATTGTGCTTATCACACTTCTACTCTTCACTGGCTCTATTCTGCATTTCCTTCCATATCGTCCACTCCAATATGTTGTTATTTTACTGTGCAAATTTGGGACCTGGCCCTTCTAGTATTTTCCATGTACAGTATATATTATTTAATGGGTTATGTATAGCTCTCTCTATGACATGACAGATGTCACAGGTGTGGAGCAGGATTTGTAACCATGTAACTGACTCACCATAGATGTAAACTGCCTGTGTAGACTGTTGTAGGTCACTTTTTAAATCATTTGTGATGTAAAAAGACTATTGATGTATGTATGTGTATTTGTGTAAAAGAAAAAGAAAATTGTGTAGCTAGCTTTACAAGATTGTTACTTGATTAGCTAAATGAACTGTAGGATTCAGTTCCTGAACCCCACAGGTATCAAATAATATATACTGTATATGGAAGATACTGGAAGGTCAGGTCCCAAATTTGCACAGTAGAAAAACAACATACTGAAGAGAAATATATGGAAGGAAATGTAGAATAGAACCAGTGAAAAGTAGAGGTGCCATAGACACAATCAGAGAGCATTGTCTGAACATCAGAAGACCACAGCTGTTCAATACTCTCCCAGCATGCATTGGAAATATTGCTGAAACAAAGGTGGATTTCTCCAAGAACCCGTTAGATAAGTTCTTGCAAGAAGTACTGGACCAGCCGGGCGGTAGTGGAAATGTGGGCCTATGGGCAGCTGCAAGGAACAGCCTGTTGGACCAAGTTATCATAAGTAGAGAAAGTCGAAAAGCTCCCGAGACCACCTCCAGGTAAGATCCGGATAACCCATTACAGTATTTGCCTCTGTAACCCATTCCACAACTGCCCATGGGATGGGTATGGGCTACATAATAAATGACTAAACTAAACATCAGACTAAATAGTCTGATGGAAACGTGAGTATTGAGCAGTACTCAGTCTGGAATAGCACCAGTGATTTGAACAACATGAGCATTGAGATTGGATCCCCAGATCTGAAGGTTCAAGCTGATGCTATATTTGCTTGGATGTGTTCACCCCAAACGTTAGGTCGTCAGACATCATTATTCCCAAATCCTTTACAAGTTGCTTTTATACTGTGGGCAAAATTGATTGTTTTGTTCCTGTATTTTGTTTAAGGTCCTCATTTTTACTTAACCTAAGTACAGTACCTGGAATTTATCACCGTTGAACATCATATTATTTTCTGCTGCCCAGTTGAAAACTTTATTAATATCAGCTTGTAGTTTTCAATATCTTCTCAGAAGTAATTTTCATGCTGATTTTTGTGTCATCTTTTCCAGATGACATGAAGCTGAGACTTGTATTTTTGTCTATATCTGATATGAGGATAGGGGAAACCAATGGTGCAAAGACGGTGCTGTGAGATACAGAGCTTTTCACTGTGCTTGAACTCTATCTGATTGACTGTTATTATTTGCATTCCGTTTGACATATACTTTAATATCCATTGCCCTACCCGGAGTTTACCTAGAGAGGGTTCCAAGAATTCTCCTACTCCGACTAGTGATAACTTGGTCCAACAAGCTGTTGCTTGGAGCGGAATGAAATACTGAGGCTTCAGTGATTGTTTTCAGTGAACTCCTGAACATATTGAAGATCAATGATTCAAATGAATTCTCATGAATGCGACACTATAATCGAACCATATACTGTATCAGATATCATCCTAACCCCACTGGACTTTGAAGAAACCATAGACAGCATGCCCATGCACTCTGCACCAGGCCCAGACTCCTGGAACTCTATATTCATCAAGAAATGCAAAACACCACTATCCCAGGCCCTAAACATTTTTTGGAGACAGAGCCTAGATATTGGTGTCATTTTGTCATAGTTAAAACAGCAGAGATCACGCCACTTCACTAAGGAGGTAGGTTTTTATACCTGCCCATCAAGCAGGTATCGAAAAATTATAGACCAATAGCTCTAACATCACACATCATTAAAAACTTTTGAAAGAATGCTAAGAAATAAGATTACAAATCACATGGAATCACAACATCTACATAACTCCGAGTAATAATGGTTCAGAACAGGACGCTCCTGCCACTCACAATTGCTAGATCACTATGACATGGACTTAGCTCCTATGAAAGACAGCAAAACGTAGATGTAATATACACACACTTTGCAAAAGCTTTCGACAAATGTGGCCATGGTGATATTGCTCACAAAATGCGTGCAAAAGGAATTACAGTTACAGTTCTGGCAAAGTTGGGAGATGGATCTTCAACTTCCTAACGAACAGGATGTAGAGTGTAATACTGTAGTAAACACAGTAAAATCCGAATAATTTTATGCAATCTCCTTGGCTGGATGCGATATCCTGCACTCAAGATAATATAATACAGTACAGTATATTGATTGATGATGTTCGTCCTTCTGATTCAAAGATGACCATGACTTCAATATATCAGGTGGAAGGCTGGTGGCTGTGTACCAGATGATGGAGGACGAGACCGATCTGGTTCCGGAAGGCTCGCTCATACAGGGGACATAAGAGGGTGGATGCTACTGCAGAGGTGGAAGTTGCTCTAGCTTTGAGCACGCCGCTTTTCCTCTGGGACTCTACAGTCCATCTATTTTCTGCCACACGGGCTCCTGTGACGACTTTGCTTTTCCAAGTTGGACGGTCCTGAGCAAGCGACTCCCAAGTATTGGTGTTGATGTCAAGGTGTCTGAGGAACACTTGAGGCAGTCCTTGAATCGTTTCTTCTACTCCCCAAGTAAACGCGTACCCTGGCATAATTCTCCATACAGCAGCTGTTTTGGCAATGGTCTCTCAGGCAGCCTTCACCCAACCATTAGATCCTATCTTGGCCTCCCATGAGAAGGCCAATATCCACCATAGGAAGAGATTATGTTGGTAGCAACACAGTAAAGTGAAGAATAGTCTCGTGGGGTTTTTATGGAAGTAAAACATGCTAGAACACCTATAACAGTTTGCAATTTATTATTATTGTAGATTTAAATATATTATATATTTTCATGTAAATTCTTAGCAGAAGCTTTGAAGTACAGTACTGTACAGTAATATCTGAAGTAATTTCCTATAGAATCCCCAAAAAGGATTCCATGTGATATACTGTACTGTATTTTATTTGCAGGGGGATTTTCACCACCACCACCACAGTTCCAGCCACCACAGTTTCAGCCACCACAGTTTCAACCACCACAGTTTCAACCACCACAGTTTCAACCACCGCAGTTTCAACCACCACAGTTTCAACCACCGCAGTTTCAACCACCTTCCATGATGACTCAACAACAGCATCACCACCACCACCATCAGCAGTCACAGCCAAGACAGATCATTGCAAATAATGTACACATTAATGCTCAGAGATAAGTAAGGCCGGCTACAATATAGCACTATATTTTATCATGAAAAAGACTCATTTAAGTGGAGCTGAGGACCCAAGGATGCTAGGCTTTTCAGTATTGGGAGGTTACATCCCTGGTCGGGGTTCACTAAGTTTAAAGCACACACACACACCATTGACAATATTCTGAGGTGATAGTCGAGGACTACTGTACTAGTATCTGTTCCCTATTGTCTTGACTGTAAATTTTGTAGGTGCTCTGCCATGATGAATGAATGAACTGAAACATAATATCTTTGCTCCAAGAATTTGCCTATCCATTACTGCATTGAAAATAGTTTAATTTTAGTTTAAAGGATTAGATACTTATGAGTTGTCTATGGTAACATAGACTTCATTTCAAGCAAATTCAAACTTTCCTGATTGATGTTTGGGTACTGGAAGTCTAGGCTGACTCTTACTTGACCGAGATAAACGTAATGTGACGTAGATTGCAGTAGCACATTTTGTAAACTCATAGTATATGTTGTTAGTTTGTTATATTTTTGGTTAGTCCTTTGTTACACCAATGCCCAAGATGCATTACTGGAGTTCGCTAGTGAGAACATCAGCTAATGAACCGTGTATGTACAACCGTGTGTGTAGAAACGGTTGTGCACACACTATTTTTTGAGGTAAGAGTGAAGTATGAGGTGTGGCCACATAGCTGTTCATGAAGTATGAGGTGTGGCCACATAGCTGTTCATGAAGTATGAGGTGTGGCCACACAGCTGTTCATGAAGTATGAGGTGTGGCCACACAGCTGTTCATGAAGTATGAGGTGTGGCCACATAGCTGTTCATGAAGAGGTGTGGCCACACAGCTGTTCATGAAGTATGAGGTGTGGCCACATAGCTGTTCATGAAGTATGAGGTGTGGCCACATAGCTGTTCATGAAGTATGAGGTGTGGCCACATAGCTGTTCATGAAGTATGAGGTGTGGCCACATAGCTGTTCATGAAGTATGAGGTGTGGCCACATAGCTGTTCATGAAGTATGAGGTGTGGCCACATAGCTGTTCATGAAGTAAGAGGTGTGGCCACATAGCTGTTCATGAAGTATGAGGTGTGGCCACATAGCTGTTCATGAAGTATGAGGTGTGGCCACATAGCTGTTCATGAAGTATGAGGTGTGGCCACATAGCTGTTCATGAAGTATGAGGTGTGGCCACATAGCTGTTCATGAAGAGGTGTGGCCACATAGCTGTTCATGAAGTATGAGGTGTGGCCACATAGCTGTTCATGAAGTATGAGGTGTGGCCACATAGCTGTTGCAGGCGATGAGTCACAATAACGTGGCTGAAGTATGTTGACCAGACCACACACTAGAAGTTGAAGGGACGACGACGTTTCGGTCCGTCCTGGACCATTCTCAAGTCGATGAGAATGGTCCAGGACACACCGAAACGTCGTCGTCCCTTCAACTTCTAGTGTGTGGTCTGGTCAACACATAGCTGTTCATGAAGTATGAGGTGTGGCCACACAGCTGTTCATGAAGTATGAGGTGTGGCCACATAGCTGTCTAAATTTATTTTCTTGTGGGCATTTTGTTATTTGTTTCTCTATGCTCAACATTACATTATTTTAAGCTCTGAGTAATACAAGGAGTTTTGGATACGAGTAATGGACGCGTGAAACTGTTAAAAAACTTTTTATAAACTGAAAAATTAATGTTCCACTCATAGTGTAGTTACCTATTTGTACTTGTTGAACAATATTTTGCACTTGTAGATGATTGGTGTTCACTGCGTTTCAGAAATGTAGTCGATAGATGTGTCTTTAATTTCTTGGCCTCTTGTATAATACAATACAAACAATAATCAAATTTACTCAATAAAAGTACAGTACCTTTGCTGGGTTTGATGTTATCTTTAAAAGCAATTATACTTGTCATTGAGTATAATTGATATTGAGTAGACTTGTCAGTCAATATACATATTATTGAGTCAACTTGCAAGAGAATTTACTGTGCATCAGTATATTGATCTTCATGGTAACTCAGACATTGCCTTTGTCTCATATTTATTTTTGATGGTAGAAATTCTGTTCAACTCGTGAGAAGTTATAACTCCCTTCAAAAAATATAGATAAAATGAAAAATAAGAAAATTAGGATTAAATAAAATGTTGTAATTAGAATATTGGACAGTCTACTGAAATGTTTTAGGGATATATTGTGTACAGTATGCTGTCGTCTCTAAAGTCGGGAAAATAACAAAATAAATTTTAAACTATTCGAGTATTTTTGTTTAGTAGTGCTCAGCAGGAAGTAGGATACACTGAGGTTTATTGTGCAGTGATACTGTTTGTAGCCCTTAGTCTGGGCAACATGACTTTACCCGTAACGAGGGTATCGTAGGTTATACAAGGTAAAGTTATGTTGTTTGTGAGGTTAACATCTTGCAGATGTGTCCTTCACAGCGATCATCGTGCCATGACTGGCATTGTATTGTCATTTTCAAATGTGTGTGTGTATGTGATATTAATGATGAAATACTTTCATAGTTGGGATGAAGTGTCCAAATACAGCCGCATGTGAGGGAGACGCCATAATGATAGTCTTTGCTCATGCTTTATAGATCCAATGCTGGTCACAGGCTGTGGGTTTCTGTCAACTAGAAGGCTGTGTTTTGGCTATACTATATATATAGTAATGACAATGCTCAGAGCAGGTCACTATCATTTGAAAACCTCAGATTAATTTATTTTTCTTTAAACTATAAAATATTTTATTCCAGTGTCTCCCTTGGGTCATGCTGAATAATGCAAGAGTTTATGTTTGGCCATGAACCAAAGATCCATCAGCTAATTATTTCCTGTGACGATGCCAATGTACCCAGCAAAAGGTATACTTTCCACTTTTATTGCTTATCTGATTACTTAAATAAAGGTGAAACATTGCTTGGAGTTTAGTTACGAAAATTTTCAGAAATATATAAGATTTGTTATATAATTATAATTTACTCATTAATAAATTGTTTAATGATTTGTTTAAAGATACCTTTCATTTGAGTTTGTTGGTCAGTATTGCTAGTGGCTTGGCATTAGTAACATTGATGAAGTATATTGGATGTGTAGGTGAACTTGCATTATCAGACTATTATTCGCCAACATTGTTATATTTGTCTGTAGTTGGTTTTTGTGTGACCACATATTTTGCCAGAACACTGATTATTCGTTCAACATGTTGAACACTTTCAATCACTTACAATTATTGTATTAGATGCTAGTTGATTTCTTAAAGACTAAAATTCAGTTTATTACCATTTGTTATGTAATAAAATAAGTCCTCCACATACTGTGGCACCATGCATAGAAATTTACTCGAGCAAATCACTCATTTTGTACTTAAATAAAAGCCTTTTCAGTGTTGGAAGAGCTAACGATAACTTGGTAATATTCATGGGCTTCCCGATAGGCGTGCATTTTTTATATAATATAATTTTATTTGTGTGGAGTGGCATATGAGCCATGAGAATAGTCACAAATAGTTGCTACCTCAAATGAGGCTATACCTGTCCACTTGGGTCTCTGACACATGTGGAGGCACATAGCTTTTAATGTGTCTATCAAAACTGTAATGGGATGAAATGTATATTTGCATTGTCTAAATTGTGTGTATTTCCTTGCAAAGCGTTTAAACCACCGTGTTTATTTTTCATTTTAATTTACATGGATAGTATTACTTTTTTCTTTTAAATGTGATACTGTAATATGGATTAATCGCAAAGAAAATGGCAATTGCTCTTTCTTAACAGTTTGTAGTTTCTTAGTAAAATATTGTTTTCATATGGAATAATGCAGTCGAGCATGAGATAAATATATGTGTACACACAAGTGAGGTGAGCTCACCCAGTGTACTCTACTAGGTGAGTACATACACACACACATACACACACACTCACACATACACACACACACACACACACACACACATACACACACACACACACACACACATACATAAGAAAATTCACTTTTGCAAATAGAGTGGTAGACAGTTGGAACAAGTTAAGTGAGAAGGTGCTGGAGGCCAAAACCATCAGTAGTTTCAATACGACAAAGAGTACTGGGAAGACGGGACACCACGAGAATAGCTCTCATCCTGTAACTACACTTGGGGAATTATATACACATCCACAAGCAACCAAGGTGTTTCTTTCTGGACCAAAAACTAGATACTGTATATTACCCTGAAACATTGGGTAAAAACAGGACTGCTGGTACTTAAACAAAATAGTATGGAACTCATTAAGATTAAAAGTATTGTTCCTGGTATGGTCTTAAGGAATACTGTTGTTACAGAATAACTAATACAGTATGTGTGTGGTGTATTTTGGTGCACTTAATAAAGTGGAGTAGATGATGGGCTGGCCATGGATGTGAGCTACCATACCATGAACTGATAAAGACTCCTTAATGAGAGCATTCAAAGCAGCCCTTTAACAAACAGTCTTCAAGTTGTAATTGTTTCTTACTTTCTGATCTAGTGCTCATAAAAAAGAGCATGAGAGTATTGTGTGTTTAGCATATCCCCAAGCACTAAAATCAATACCTGACACCATGTATTAGAATTGTTTAACTGCTTTTGTGTTTATTATCCTCCTTTTTTCTATCAAGAAGCCTTCTTTTTTTTGGGGGGGGCGGGGCTACAGAACTTTCAGAAATCTGCCTGATCATTATCACACGGTAAATTCAAAGAGCACATGCAAGTCTCTATACATTCTCCTCTCTCCATAGGTTGGCTCAAAGAAATTGCTACATTCTTGCCATCTGATACAAACATTACTAACTAATTTTGGTAACTAATCACCTTTGGTACAAAATGGTTATCAATTCATTTACAAATGAGACTTTGGACACTCCTTTCACTTTCTTAGTGAATGACAAGGATAGATATGGCCTCCATCAGTGCTCTAGAGTTCTGTCTTTTGCCAGTTCAGTAATCTACTTATGCCTGACCTTTGCACATCATCGCTTCATGGTGCTTGTAGCCACAAGGACCACCACCTTTGCCACTGTGAGCAATAGTGGATGTGTGCAATATTTGCCAGGACAAAACTCCTTTTGCATCAGTATCTTGAATTGATTCAGATGACGGGTTCCCATCTGGCACAATCGTCTATAATTGGCTTATATACTTTACACCAGCTGACTGACTGACAGGCACTGCATCTTGTGCACTTGTTTACACCAGCTGATACTCTCCAAGCTTGTGTACTTGCCTACACCAGCTGATACTCTCCAAGCTTGTGTACTGGCCTACACCAGCTGATACTCTCCAAACTTGTGTACTGGCCTACACCAGCTGATACTCTCCAAGCTTGTGTACTGGTCTACACCAGCTGATACTCTCCAAGCGTGTGTACTGGCCTACACCAGCTGATACTCTCCAAGCTTGTGTACTTGCCTACACCAGCTGATACTCTCCAAGCTTGTGTACTTGCCTACACCAGCTGATACTCTCCAAACTTGTGTACTTGCCTACACCAGCTGATACTCTCCAAGCTTGTGTACTGGTCTACACCAGTTGATACTCTCCAAACTTGTGTACTGGCCTACACCAGCTGATACTCTCCAAGCTTGTGTACTGGTCTACACCAGCTGATACTCTCCAAGCTTGTGTACTGGCCTACACCAGCTGATACTCTCCAAGCTTGTGTACTTGCCTACACCAGCTGATACTCTCCAAGCTTGTGTACTTGCCTACACCAGCTGATACTCTCCAAGCTTGTGTACTGGCCTACACCAGCTGATACTCTCCAAGCTTGTGTACTGGCCTACACCAGCTGATACTCTCCAAACTTGTGTACTTGCCTACACCAGCTGATACTCTCCAAACTTGTGTACTGGCCTACACCAGCTGATACTCTCCAAGCTTGTGTACTTGTCTACACCAGCTGATACTCTCCAAACTTGTGTACTTGCCTACACCAGCTGATACTCTCCAAGCTTGTGTACTGGCCTACACCAGCTGATACTCTCCAAGCTTGTGTACTTGCCTACACCAGCTGATACTCTCCAAGCTTGTGTACTGGTCTACACCAGCTGATACTCTCCAAGCTTGTGTACTTGCCTACACCAGCTGATACTCTCCAAGCTTGTGTACTACACCAGCTGATACTCTCCAAACTTGTGTACTGGCCTACACCAGCTGATACTCTCCAAGCTTGTGTACTTGCCTACACCAGCTGATGCTCTCCAAGCTTGTGTACTGGTCTACACCAGCTGATACTCTCCAAGCTTGTGTACTGGCCTACACCAGCTGATACTCTCCAAACTTGTGTACTGGCCTACACCAGCTGATACTCTCCAAGCTTGTGTACTTGTCTACACCAGCTGATACTCTCCAAACTTGTGTACTTGCCTACACCAGCTGATACTCTCCAAGCTTGTGTACTGGCCTACACCAGCTGATACTCTCCAAGCTTGTGTACTTGCCTACACCAGCTGATACTCTCCAAGCTTGTGTACTGGTCTACACCAGCTGATACTCTCCAAGCTTGTGTACTGGCCTACACCAGCTGATACTCTCCAAGCTTGTGTACTACACCAGCTGATACTCTCCAAACTTGTGTACTGGCCTACACCAGCTGATACTCTCCAAGCTTGTGTACTTGCCCACACCAGCTGATAATCTCCAAGCTTGTGTACTTGCCAGCTGATACTCTCCAAGCTTGTGTACTTGCCTACACCAGCTGATACTCTCCAAGCTTGTGTACTTGCCAGCTGATACTCTCCAAGCTTGTGTACTTGCCAGCTGATACTCTCCAAGCTTGTGTACTTGCCAGCTGATACTCTCCAAGCTTGTACTTGTCTACACCAGCTGATACTCTCCAAGCTTGTGTACTTGCCTACACCAGCTGATACTCTCCAAGCTTGTGTACTTGTCTACACCAGTTGATACTCTCCAAGCTTGTGTACTTGTCTACACCAGTTGATACTCTCCAAGCTTGTGTACTTGTCTACACCAGCTGATACTCTCCAAGCTTGTGTACTTGCCTACACCAGCTGATACTCTCCAAGCTTGTGTACTTGTCTACACCAGCTGATACTCTCCAAGCTTGTGTACTTGTCTACACCAGCTGATACTCTCCAAGCTTGTGTACTTGCCTACACCAGCTGATACTCTCCAAGCTTGTGTACTTGCCTACACCAGCTGATACTCTCCAAGCTTGTGTACTTGCCAGCTGATACTCTCCAAGCTTGTGTACTTGCCTACACCAGCTGATACTCTCCAAGCTTGTGTACTGGCCTACACCAGCTGATACTCTCCAAGCTTGTGTACTTGTCTACACCAGCTGATACTCTCCAAGCTTGTGTACTTGCCTACACCAGCTGATACTCTCCAAGCTTGTGTACTGGCCTACACCAGCTGATACTCTCCAAGCTTGTGTACTTGTCTACACCAGCTGATACTCTCCAAGCTTGTGTACTTGCCTACACCAGCTGATACTCTCCAAGCTTGTGTACTTGCCTACACCAGCTGATACTCTCCAAGCTTGTGTACTTGCCTTCACCAGCTGATACTCTCCAAGCTTGTGTACTGGCCTACACCAGCTGATACTCTCCAAGCTTGTGTACTTGCCTACACCAGCTGATACTCTCCAAGCTTGTGTACTGGCCTACACCAGCTGATACTCTCCAAGCTTGTGTACTACACCAGCTGATACTCTCCAAGCTTGTGTACTTGCCTACACCAGCTGATACTCTCCAAGCTTGTGTACTTGCCTACACCAGCTGATACTCTCCAAGCTTGTGTACTTGCCTACACCAGCTGATACTCTCCAAGCTTGTGTACTGGCCTACACCAGCTGATACTCTCCAAGCTTGTGTACTACACCAGCTGATACTCTCCAAGCTTGTGTACTTGCCTACACCAGCTGATACTCTCCAAGCTTGTGTACTTGTCTACACCAGCTGATACTCTCCAAGCTTGTGTACTTGCCTACACCAGCTGATACTCTCCAAGCTTGTGTACTTGCCTACACCAGCTGATACTCTCCAAGCTTGTGTACTTGCCTACACCAGCTGATACTCTCCAAGCTTGTGTACTGGCCTACACCAGCTGATACTCTCCAAGCTTGTGTACTACACCAGCTGATACTCTCCAAGCTTGTGTACTTGCCTACACCAGCTGATACTCTCCAAGCTTGTGTACTTGTCTACACCAGCTGATACTCTCCAAGCTTGTGTACTTGCCTACACCAGCTGATACTCTCCAAGCTTGTGTACTTGCCTACACCAGCTGATACTCTCCAAGCTTGTGTACTTGCCTACACCAGCTGATACTCTCCAAGCTTGTGTACTTGCCTACACCAGCTGATACTCTCCAAGCTTGTGTACTTGTCTACACCAGCTGGTACTCTCCAAGCTTGTGTACTTGCCTACACCAGCTGATACTCTCCAAGCTTGTGTACTTGCCTACACCAGCTGATACTCTCCAAGCTTGTGTACTTGCCTACACCAGCTGATACTCTCCAAGCTTGTGTACTTGCCTACACCAGCTGATACTCTCCAAGCTTGTGTACTTGTCTACACCAGCTGATACTCTCCAAGCTTGTGTACTACACCAGCTGATACTCTCCAAGCTTGTGTACTGGCCTACACCAGCTGATACTCTCCAAGCTTGTGTACTGGCCTACCATCTCAGTATCTGACACTTATCATGCTACTTACCTTTTGTTGGTGCAGGAATCAGAGTCCCTGCAGCCTTGTGTCTGACCAGGACTCCTGGTAGGCGGTCTGGTCAACCAGGCGGTTAGATACAACAGCTCGCTGTCTGAAATTTCAATCACAGGAAAGTTGATTGTTTGAAAGTATTTATAAAATTCTTTTGAACACAGAGAGCAGCTATTTATGCCCCTTATATTTAGAGGAAAAATATTGAAAAGTCTTGATCCTTTAATATCGATAGAATTTTTTCAGCATATCTACTGCACCTCTGCTCTTCAGCAGGACAATTTTTCACTTCCTGCCATGCCTCTTTGTCTCACGAGTTATTTCTGCGTGCAGATTTAGAACCAGTTTCTCTTTAATATTTTCCAAAAGGTAAATCATTATGTATCTCTTGACTGTACTCTAACGAATAGAGTGAGAAATTTTAAACATTTCAAATAATTTAGATGTTTTATTGAATGGAATTGGTCAGGTAAAGATCTCTGAAGGTTTCCCAGGTCAGCAGTTGTCTAGTTTTGAATAGGGCTGTTTGTGGATGATAATATTCCACACTAGAGAGCACTAGTGTCGTGACAAGTATCATCATTGGTATGGCATCCCTTGTTTGGAAGGTCTTGTTATCCAACCTGTTATTTCTCTTGCAGTTGTGACATCGACTTTTTTTTTTTTTTTAAAGTAAGAATATTTTGCATTATAAATAGGGTCTTTGGTTACTTATGGCAGTTTTTTAAGGTATGGCATTAACAGATTTGTATTCTACATCTTGATCCATATGCAAGTATAAAGCTACAAAAATAATTGACAGCAGGAAAAAAAAATGACTCTAAAATATTTCCGAGGGTACAATTAACCCGAGTTGCAACAGAATTCCTGTGACAAGGAAATGCGTCCTTGTTGCTACAGTACGTAGTATATTTATGAAGGACATAAGTACTGTACTCCTTACTTTCTGATTTTAACATGTACTGTAGCAACAAACTTAGATGGCAGAACTTGTTACTTAATGGACATCTTATATTTATGTTGTGATCTGTCAGTTTTAGACTGCATTTATGGATGCAGCCATAATCAAGTGGAAGTAGATTACATATAAATATTGGTTTGCATTGAAATTAAGTACAATGATTCATTGATAAGTAATTGGTATTCAAGGAAATTTAAAGCTTCATTGCACTTAAGTAGATATTTTTATGATTGGTGAGGAACATCACAAGAGGATGAGCTCACCATGGCAAACTTTGTTGACCGTAGAGGGTAGTCCTTATGTTGCGTTTTTCATATTTGTGTCGGTAGCCTCTATCATATGTCAAAGTGTTTATTTGATGATGGGTAGAAACTAAGAGCAGTTGAAGAGTTTGGATTGGCACACATTTATTCATTATTAAGGACTAAGTATTATGAAAGATTAACTGTCCCAAAGAGTCTAATAATGAATTTACATTTTAAGTTTCCATGTAATTTTGTAACCATTGGCTGTGCATATATGCAGCTTATTGCTTCATGATCAAGGTTTTATGTCTCATAAAGTAGCCAGTCTATTTAAATATGAAATTTAATGTATTTTTTATATACATGTTGTTTCAGACAACTGTGTATTTCATTGACCTTTATGTATGAGGTAAATACCTTGACATAGTCAACACCTTACCTCATGTTCATTGACTCACTCATTCCCATTTACTGCATTCATTCTTTCTGATTCATTTACTCATATTTGTTTTAATGCATTAATTTGTTAATTTCTCATTTTAATATATTAATTACCCCATACTCTTTAATTCATCTCTCTCTCACACTCACTAATTCATATCCACACGTCCTACACAGGTGTATGAATGGTACTTTTGTTGCGCAAAATAACTGCAAAGTTTCAGTCATACATTGTTTATCCAAACCACCAACCGTCTCTTTTCAGAAAATTATTTGCTCACTAAATGTGATATTTGTGATCCACTAAAGTTGTTTGCAGCGGCATTACATGTTTGGATTTAATGGATTGATTGCACCGGAATTGTTTGAAGAGCTAGGAACAAGAGGTGACAAAGTTGCCTGAAACAATTGAGGCCCATCAAAAGCAGTACATTGCTTGCAACTATTTATTTGCATGTGGAATTTACCAGCAGTTTCCATTATCAGCTTTCCCAACATTGACATATATTTTTCCTTTAAGTGTTTTCCTGGGCCATTCCCACACTGCATCAGCACCACATTACCTTTTTGGTTTTCTAAGTATCATCCTGATACCTATGGTCTTATCACTTGCTCACAATGTACCTACAGTGACACTTTGTACTCAGTGTGGACAAGGTGAGTATACTGTATTCAGTGTTGAACAAAGACAAAATATTTAGCATAGGCAGGACATGAACAAGGGGACTCAGGTGGAAACTGAGTACCCAAATAAGCCACATAGACATTAGAAAGAACTTTTTCAATGTCAGGGTAGTTAATGCTTGGAATGCATTAGGCAGCGATGTGGTGGAGGCTGACTCCATACACAGTTTCAAATGTAGATATGATACGTTCCCGAGCCCAATAGGCTCGGGAACCTGTACACCAGTTGATTGACAGTCGAGAGGCGGGACCAAAGAGCCGAAGCTCAACACCCACAAGCACGACTAGGTGAGTACACATAGAGATGGCACTTGAATGTTTACCAATAAACACACACTTCATTCTTCAATGCCTCACATTTTCTCTTCTCAGGGTTGTTAGAAGAAGCCTTGGCTGACACACTGTGTGTTTTGGATTGACATAGTGACAGGAGGCTTTGTGTTTTTGCGATAAATCCAGGAATGTAGACGTTAATGCTTGAATGCTCATGTCACACAGAAACAACAGTAGAACAATTTCCCCATGTACAGCATGGATGCTTGTGAGGGCACTCCTGTAATGGGTGCTGCCCGAGGACTAACCTACGGATCTTCAGTTCCACATACCTGGCCAAAGTATCCCAACTACATTCAAATTTTGTTAATTGAGTGAGCTGTATTAAAAAAAAATGAATCAAAACTGAACAACTTTGCATACATGACAAAGATACAGAAGTTTCAAAATAAATCTCAAATGCTGTAATGTAATTCTCCAAGATTCCGGTTAGATTTATTATGGTAAAATTCACCTTTGTTTCGTTTCCACTGATGTTACAAGTAGCAGTAATTAGGCTTCCTGTTGCATGTTGTAGTTTTATTTATCCAGGTTGGCAAATTTGACATTTAAAAAGTATTGCAAATTATACGGAAATCATGTTGAGGTTAAATACAATAGTGTTTGATCCATTATTGTATGTTCAGTAGGATATTTCTGCCAAACCTCTCTAAAACAATTTAGTCGATAAAATACAATGCAATGTAAGGGAGAAAGTGTGTTGTTGTTGTTGTTGGTCTGATTCATCTCGGAATGGAAAGCAACAGTTCAACATCATTTATATCTATTGTGTGTGTTTGTAACCCTTTATGGATTAGTTCAAATGCTGGTCCCAGCACCATGCACGAGCTGGGACCAGCACCATGCAGGAGCTGGGACCAGCACCATGCACGAGCTGGGACCAGCACCATGCACGAGCTGGGACCAGCACCATGCACGAGCTGGGACCAGCACCATGCACGAGCTGGGACCAGCACCATGCAGGAGCTGGGACCAACACCATGCACGAGCTGGGACCAGCACCATGCACGAGCTGGGACCAGCACCATGCACGAGCTGGGACCAGCACCATGCACGAGCTGGGACCAACACCATGCACGAGCTGGGACCAGCACCATGCTCGAGCTGGGACCAGCACCATGCCCGAGCTGGGACCAGCATCGTGCTGGTTTTGGAAATAGGTTGTTTTATAAACTTGTAGCATTATACACAAGAGTTCATCTGTGTAAATGGACTTGAAGTGATGCATAAATGGGTCAAGTTATGATTGTCGTGCTCTCGGGTTTGAGTCGTAGGCGAGTGGTTGTAGAACTGATTGTCCTTAGCTATATTTTTACAGAAAATGTTGTGTTTTAAAAACTCAAGCAGTTGTTAATTTTGTTTAGCAGAAAGCATTTGATTAATAAGACCAGAGTATTAAGTAGAGCAAGCTAAGTTTCCTAGCTGATATTGTGTGTAATATCTCATTATACTGATAACTAAAAGTAAATCTGACGTTGAATGTTTAATTACATTCATGGACACCTTTGATCATACAAATACATTATGTTTACTAATGAATATGCCAGTGTTTTGCCATGTACATATATATGTAAAATACCTAACACAGTGTTAGGGATGAACTGATGATGACCGCCACCTCACTTCTCTCACATGCCACTTGACAGTGATCTGTGTAGTGGTTGTGCCAGAAACAGTCCCAGTCATAGATATTCATTTTAGAATATCGCTCATAAGTTATTGACAGGAGGTTCCTGTATGTCTGCACCAGTATTTTGTTCAAAGGACTTAGAGACCAGAGCCTTGTAATACCCACCATGATTGCCAGAAACTACAAGCTGACAAGGCAATGTCATTGTGCAGTGTTTCAGACTTTGGTCATCACTTGTCCACGCTCCACAAACTAGGTGTGTTCGCAGGTGCAGTAAGTGCAACTTGGTAATATAGCTGGCTCCTATGTGCTCCCTTGAATGGAGGATATGTCAACTGTGTATCATAGATTTCAAATAAATAACACAATGTAAAAATGTATATCTTTCGTTTTCTTTGCCTATCGCCTCTCGTTATGGATATTTGTTAGATGGCAATCAGAGTACATCACAGCCTTCCTTGTATGATTATTGACTTATTGAGATTGTACCTGTTCCCTTTCACCAAGTTTCACTGAACATTTTGCCATTTTTTACTACTATTTTAAAATTAATTTTTTTTATGACTGAAAAATATAACACATTTCTGGGGGGAGCCCCGTCGGCTCCCCGGAGCTATCCCAGGCTGATATGCTAATGTCAGACTTTGGCATCAGTCATGTGTATGGAGTTCTTAGGCCTACCGGGGACCACGGCCAGAACCGGGCCCCCTCAGAGAGGCAAGGGGAGCAATGGCCTATAGAAGCCCCCGTGTAGTTGGAAGCATTCTATGTCTGCCATCGACCGGAACAGGCACCCAGAAAGGTAAGCGCCCCAAAACAAACCCCTATTCTGGTTAAAATTGCTACCTAATACCGAACTAGTGGATAGAACTCCCCAACCGAAAACAAGCAAATTAGTGTGACGTCACACACTGCCGCGCCGCTGTCTGCGCAGCTCCCCCCTCCCCGGGAGGGGGAAGGGGGAGCCCCAGACCCCCCGCGCCGGCTACCCACACCTCAGTTCTTGAGGCTGATGCTATTGGCGGTGGTCGTGTGCTCTGGCTCCGGTGTCGCTACTGCACTGTGCTTTGAGTGTGGTGTTAGTTTTGTGGGTGCGAGAGCCAGGAGTTATCTTCAGTACTCGGGCTGCATGCACCTAGGGCTGCCTTCCCTAGGTGCCCTGTAAGTACTGCCCTTGGGGCTTGGGGCCACCTTCCACAGGCTCCTCGGGGTCTGCCTCTGCTGGTCCGTTTTACCTTTCGGTTTTTCGGCCGCCTGTTGGGCTCTTGGGTGTTCTGTTCTCCCTTGTTACCGGCAGGTAAGAGGCAGTTTGCACTGGTAGGGGCGCAGGGTGCTGCTCAGCTTGTAATTCCCGACATCGCGGCCGGCTCTGTTCCTTGGGGTTCGCTGTCCTCTTGCGGGGTTTTGTTTTTCTTTTTGTTTTTTGCCTGGTGGGGGGTTCTGTCATTTTATTCAGTTTGTTTTTGCCCTTCCACTGTTCTCCTCGGTGGCGCCCCCTGCTAGGTCCCCGTGAGTGTACACGTCCTTGGGGTTCAGCTTTAGAAGTTTGCTTGGTAGTTTTGGCCGCCGGTTTGCAGCACCCTGCCTGGGACTACCTGAGCGCGAGTCCTCTTAAAGTAAACGCTCAGGACCCTGGGAATCCCCTAGGGGGCGCGTGGGTCCGATGGATGTGACCCCGGAGTCCCCACTCGCTGTGTGCGAGTTTGAGGGTTGCTCGGTCCCCTTGTCTCAGGGTGACCCTCATTGTTTTTGCCTCTGCCACGCTGCCTGTTGGGTCGGTGATACTTTCGACCCTGAGTCCTGTGAGTGTTGCTGCTTGCTTGTGACTCAATTTACCCAATCCTCTGATGATTCTATTCGGGTACAGGCGGCACGTGCGTTGCAGTCTAGGTTTCGTCTGTTGCAACGCGCTCGGTTGGTTGCTTCCCCGGATGCCCCGGGGCTGCCCCGCTTTGCTTTTCGAGACCCGGACTTGGGGGTGGGGGTCGCTTCGATCCTGGTTCAGTCCGCACCTCCTCGTCCTTCCCCTTCTGTTCGTTCTGGTCCCCCGCCCCTGCTTCCGGCCCCGAAGCATCTGAGGGTTTCGGGGTCGGAGCAGGGGTTACTTGATCTCGAGACTCGGGCAGCTTCGGGGGTTGCCCCTTCCGGGGGGGCGGCAGAGGCATTCGAGTCTTGTCTCCCGGCCGAAGCTTCAGGGTCTGACCAGTGGGCCCCCCTTCCTCCAGCTTTTCCGGCTGCTCCGTCCTTGTCTTGTGGGGTCGGGGCTTGGGGAGAGGACTCGGCCTCGGGTCCTGTGGTGACGGACCTCGAGGCTGGGGAGGGGCTGACTTGGGGGCCTTGGGCCCCGCTGGACCCCGCCTGGGTTTTTCTTCCCACTGAGCGGGGCTTATTGTTACAAGGAGTGGGGTTTTCTTTCCCCCCCTCTGCGTACGAGTTGGATTTGGTGTCGGCCCCTCCCCGGGTACGGTTCCGTGTTCCCCCGGGTACGTCGGTTCCGTCCTTCAGGAGGTTTTCGGCTTATCGCATCCAACCTGGTGTGGTGCGCGCGGCCTTTGCAGCTTACCTCCTGCGTGACCCGGATTATGCCTCGGAAATGGATCCGTCCACGTTCAGGTTTGGGACTTCGTTCCCTTTCTGGCTCCGTTACGAGGTTCCGGAGTCATCCTGGCTAGCAGACTGCCCCTTGTTTGGTCTGGATTCCTGGCATTCCTTCTGTCGTTCCCGCACGCTGGAGTGGCGGGAAGCTTCCACGGTGCTTCAGGTTTTCCTGGGGGGTGAACTTGAGTACCTGAATGAGTGCTTGTTTGCCCCTGCCCTTCCCCGCGATGTGGGCGTTATTCAGCTCCATGTGCAGGTTCCCTCCCTTTCGGCGGCGCTCGTGGCGGAGGACTTGCGCGCTCGGGGCCTTTTGTGTTCGGCCTTGCGGTTCTTTTCCCTCCTGGAGCTGTCTTCGGATTGGCTCGTGGAGGATGTGGGGACGCTTGGGTCCGTCCCGGGGTCCGGCACCTTGTCCTCGGCTGCGCGTTCGTCGGCTGCCTTGTTGAAGCTGTTCACGCCGATTTTGCGGGATGCGGTTTCCCTGTTCTATGCTTCCCGTCTCGCGTGTCGGCAGGCGGTGCTGGGTTCCTCCGTGGAATCTGCTTGGGCTCTGGCTCTTAGGCGTTCTTCACCTTTTTGTCCTCTCCTGTTTGGGGAGTCGGCCGTGGCGCAGTTTCTTCAGGCTGCGTCGGCGGCTTATCGTCCGATGTCGGACTTGTTGGTTTTCCGGGGGTCCCGGGGTGGGTCTTCCCGGAAAGGTCGTGCCAGGGCTCGGGGTTCCTCTCGTCGTGGTAGGCCTCTGGTGTCAGGTTTGGGGTTGGCTCCTCCTGCGGACCCTCCCTCGTCTGGTCGGCGCGGTGTTCGCGCTGTGCGGGGTTCTGGGTCTCGTAAGGGTCGCCGGCCCTTTCGCGGTTTGCCCCTTTGACGGGGCGATGGGGGGGCGGCTTGCGCTGTTCGCCCGCGCCTGGTCCCACGATTCGTGGGCCTTTCGGGTCGTGTCTCGCGGCCTGCGGTGGCGTTGGGTGGCCCCTTTGGGGGGTCGGGGCTGGCGGGGCAGGCTTCTTCCCCTGCGCTCTGTCGAGTCGTCTTGGAGTGGGTACGCTTGGGCGTCGTCGAAACGATGTCGTCCCTCAGATGGGTTTCCCGTCTGTTTCCGGTTCCGAAACGGGACTGCGCGGACCTGCGGTTCATTCTGGACTTGTCCCGTCTGAACCCCTGGGTTCATTGCCCCTCCTTTCGGATGACTACGCTGTCTCAGGTTCGGCTCCTCTTGGAGCCGGGTGCTTGGATGGTGTCCCTGGACCTCCGGGACGCTTATTGGCATGTCCCGATTCATCCGCGGTTCAGGGACTGGCTCGGTTTTGTAGTGGGGCGTCTGTGTTACCGCTTTCGTTGTCTCCCGTTCGGTTTGAACCTGGCACCTCGCGTGTTCACACGCCTTACACGGGTTGTGGTGGCTCGTTTGCGTCTCCTAGGTGTTCGGGTGTTGGCCTACCTCGACGACTGGCTGGTTTGGGCTCCCAGCCAGTCAGCTTGCTTGCTAGCCAGGGATTTGGTTCTTTCCCAGCTCGCCGGGTTCGGGTTCTTGGTGAACTGGAGGAAGTCCCATCTGGTTCCCTCTCAGGTTCGGACTTGGCTGGGTCTCGTGTGGGACTCTCGGACCGCCTCCTGGTCTCTCCCTCCGGAGTCTCTCCTGCGGCTGCGGTCCCGCCTTCGTCTGTTTCTGGAGGGCCCTCGGGTCACCCGGCGGTTGCTCGAGGGGCTGTGCGGGAGCCTGAACTTCGCGATGGTGGTCTACCCGCCGGGTCGGGTTTGGCTTCGACGGCTGTTCTGGTTCCTTCGGGGTTCCCCCTTCCGCCTCTCTCGCGATCGCAGAGTTCGACCCCCGGGGGACTTGCGTCGGTTGCTGCGTCACCGGCTTCCTCTTCGGGTTTTTCGGGGTTCAGTGCCTTGGCGCCTACCCGAGCCCTCGCTCGATGTGTACACGGATGCGTCGTCTCTCGGCTGGGGTTTTGTGACCAGTGCTCACCAGGCCGGCCAGGGGCGTTGGGATCCGTCCTTCCGTCGAGCTCACAGTACGGTGCGGGAGTTCGCGGCAGTGTGGTTTGCTCTGGGGAGGATTCGGGTGGCCCGCGGATCGACGATTCGGCTCCATTCGGACTGCTCTCCGGTGGTTCATTGCCTGAACCGCGGGGGTTCGATGCGGTCCTTGTCTCTTTGGGGTTGGTCGCTTCGGGTGACTCGTCTGCTGAGTTCTCGGGGTTTGGCTCTCCTGGCGGTTCACGTACGGGGCGTGTCCAACGTCTTGGCCGACGCCCTGTCTCGCTTCGTTCCCCTCTCCACGGAGTGGACGGTCGACGACGAGTCCTTCCGTTGGCTTTGCCAGACGTTCGGGCGCCCCGAGGTGGACCTCTTCGCGTCGGCGTGGTCGCGGCGTCTTCCCGTTTATGCGGCGCCCTTCCCCGATTGCGAGGCCGTCGGGGTCGATGCCTTTCGGCTCGACTGGTCGAGGTGGGGGTTCCTGTACCTCTTTCCCCCAGTTCGGCTGTTGCTCCAGGTCCTGACTCGCTTAGAGACTTACCAGGGGAGAGTTGTCCTTCTGGCCCCTTGGTGGCCGGCCCAGCCTTGGTTTCAGGCGCTGGTTGCTCGGTGTCCGAACCCGAGGGTTTTCCCGCGGCTCCGCCTCTTTCAGCAGATCGGGCCGGTACGTCACGTAGCTGGTTCGATCTTCTCCTCGAGTCTTCGCGTATGGTTTTTTTGACTCGAGTCTATCATCATCTCTATGGTGATCAGGTGGCCTCCTTGTTGGTGTCCCACCTGAGGGCTTCTTCTCGGCGGCAGTATGAAGTTTCCTGGCGGTCCTTCCGTTTCTTTTTGCGTCTTCGTCGTGTTAGCTCCTTGTCTGTTCGGGTGGTCTTGTCCTTCCTCTCGTGGTTGTTTCAGGACCGTCATCTTATGCCTAACACTGTCGCTTCGTATCGTGCGGCGCTGGCGGAGCCGCTTCAGCTTGCTTTCGGTTTCGATGTTACGTCTGCGCCGTTTCGCAAGCTGTCTCGTGCATTGTTTCACCTCCGGCCTGCTCATGCGTCGCCTGAGCCGTCCTGGTCTTTGGACAGAGTGCTCGCTTTCCTTTCATCTCCTCGTTTCGTTGTGGCCCCTTCGGTCCGGGATTGTTTTTCCAAGGCACTTTTCTTGTTGGCTTTGGCCTCTGGGGGTCGGGTAGGGGAGCTTCATGCTCTCCTCCGGCGCAGGGGTTTCTGCTCTTTTGGTCGTGGTGATAGTTTTGTTCGTTTGCAGCCGTCTCCTTCTTTTCTGGCGAAGAATGAGACTGCTGCGTTCCGGAGGGGTCCATGGGAGGTTGATGCTTGGTTGGTCAGGCCGGGGGTGCATCATGTTTTGTGTCCGGTTGCGGCGCTTCGCCGTTATTTGCGCGCCACAGCTTCTGTGTCCGGGGACGCGCTGTGGGTTGATCCGGTTTCCCTTCTTCCCTGTTCGCGGGTTCGGGTCTCTCAGGTCGTCCGCAGGGTTATTAGGTCTAGCCAGCCTGCGGTCTATCCCCGTGCCCATGACGTTCGTAAGTTCGCGGCTCTTGCTGCCGTCTTTGGGAATATGTCTTGGTCTGATATTCGGGCGCGGGGATTTTGGCGGTCGAACAGGGTCCTGGCTGCTCGCTACCTTGTGAATGTCCCTGGCCCTCGTCGGGCCTGTGTTGCTTTGGGTCGGCGGTTGCAGCCAGTTGTCTCGGCTTCGAGTTGAGGGGTGAGCGACGACCGCCTCCCGGGTAAGTCCCTCTTTTTCTGTCTGTGGGTAGTTAGCTCCGGGGAGCCGACGGGGCTCCCCCCAGAAAACCAGCGTTGAATGTAATGAAACGCCATTTTCTGGGTGAGTCCCGGAGGCTCCCCGGCATCCCTCCCTCCCTCCGGTCGGCGGTTTTCGCGTTTTTGACATCCAGCCTCAAGAACTGAGGTGTGGGTAGCCCGCGCGGGGGGTCTGGGGCTCCCCCTTCCCCCTCCCGGGGAGGGGGGAGCTGCGCAGACAGCGGCGCGGCAGTGTGTGACGTCACACTAATTTGCTTGTTTTCGGTTGGGGAGTTCTATCCACTAGTTCGGTATTAGGTAGCAATTTTAACCAGAATAGGGGTTTGTTTTGGGGCGCTTACCTTTCTGGGTGCCTGTTCCGGTCGATGGCAGACATAGAATGCTTCCAACTACACGGGGGCTTCTATAGGCCATTGCTCCCCTTGCCTCTCTGAGGGGGCCCGGTTCTGGCCGTGGTCCCCGGTAGGCCTAAGAACTCCATACACATGACTGATGCCAAAGTCTGACATTAGCATATCAGCCTGGGATAGCTCCGGGGAGCCTCCGGGACTCACCCAGAAAATGGCGTTTCATTACATTCAACGCTGGTTTTTTGCATACGTAAAGACCACTAAATAGTGTTGTGACGTGATTTGGAATAAAGCAGTAACTATTCTAGCAGTTGGTGGGCCAAATATGCACATTAATAAAAAAAAAAAAGAGAAAACAAAATTAAATAAATCTGCTTGGGTCCTCTACTGTGTATCAAATGCAGGCAAAAACAAAGAGAATGAAAACTTTAAACATTTAATTTTACACAAAATGATAAGTAACAATGAAAACAAAACCCCTTATCCACTTGGCTTAAACACAATCTAAAGAGAAATATATACGTGTGAATTTTACGTTAATAACAAAGGAGAAGGTAATATTTTATACAAAATGCTATGTGCGTCTACCGTCACCCATGGGCGAGGATAGATGCTGAAGCAGTGAGCACTAGAAGGGTAATCTGGTGCGCTGGATGCTGGCAAGCCTTTATATACGGGGTGTGACATCACTTTGGCGCGAATTCTGGAGCTGAAGAATAGAAGCCGGCAAGATAACGACCATCACGATGGCTTGTCTGGCGACGGGAGCGCTGGCTAGATGACAGGTGTTCTGTCTCTCGTCGTGGTAAGGTGGAGGTGGGGAGGTGTGTCTAGACAATACGTGTGGCACATGTTGTCGTTGTTGATGTTGAGTCTTGATGTTGGAGCACGCAGATGCATTGGTGGTAAGGAACAGGCAGAATCTACTGTTATGGATGAGATAACCGTAACAGTGTATAAACAGCAGCTTGAAAAACCCTATGGGTTGTTATGGCTGTGCTTTGGGTAGGGATAAACATAAGGGTTTTATTAATTATGAGTATTTACTTACCTTCACATCACTTTACCTTAAAATAGTGGACAGGGCTCTCTAAAGGTAAGTGTTTGAAGTATGAGCCCACAGCCTGGCTGACAAAGCTCTGGCCCACAGTGAATCTTCACAAAAGATAATTATAAAATAACCTGTTGTTACAGATGGTAGCCTAACCAGGCCCATGGGATAATTACTAGTTCTTAAACAATAACATTTATTATTTTAAATTCTCCCACACCCTTACTTGTGAAAGTTACTTGACTATATGCAGGCAATGAGTCACAATAACGTGGCTAAAGAATGTTGACTAGTCCACATACTAGAAGGTGAAGAGACGACGACGTTTCGGTCCGTTCTGGACCATTCTCAAGTCGATTGTGGGACCAAAACGTCGTTGTCCTTTCACTTTCTAGTGTGTGGTCTGGTCAACTTACTTGACTATCCTCTACTGTCCTTGTGATAGGAGCAGGGAATCAAGGTAATATCTAACATTAATCAAACACGAAATGATCGTTACGCTCTACACATACACTGGTCCATCCCCCATACACAGTATCCTCTTGCCAAGCACTCTAGATCTTTACCAGTGTAATCACCTGTCAACTTTTATTGTAATTATTTGTTGATATAAAACGTTGCTACAGTTTTCCCTTTCATGTTACCTGATATGTTAGATTAAGGACCTGCCCGAAACAGTGTGTGTGTTAGGGGCTTTGCATAAATATAAAAATACCAGTCTAATGTAATCTCACCAACCCATTGTGCCTTCTTGCAAATAAATTATTATTATAGATGACACTAAAGGCGTCTGCAAGTTGCATTTACATAAACTACAAATACATACAGTACATAGATACAGAGGCACAAACTTAACAGGAAAACGAGTTACTGAAATTTAAGAATGCAGCTAAATTCTCTACACCTCCCCATAGACAGACTCGATCCACACCAGTTGAATCTCTCTTGCCACTACTGGCAACATTGTGCAAAATAACTCATACTACAACCGTCCTTTCCTAAGTCAACTATGCCAATATCACATAAACACTACCTAAATTATTAATGCTACTGGCTTTGCAATACTTAATAAATGCGGTCTAAAACATAGCCAGTACTTCACATATTCTTAAATAATCCCGTGACCGGAGGCGCCCTAACACCCGGAAGTTGCTCAAGGAATATTCTCTGCACTTTTGTCTCCAATTCATTGTTCCTCTACAACAGACCACCCTGGTCGTAACTCTGTGTGTGTGAGAGAAAATTAATTTATTTGTGCATAAAAAGAAGACTCCCCACCATGGGCTAATAGCCATTCTAGAGCTTCTTATTTCTACAATGTAGGACTGAGAACCTTTACACCCAAATATAGTAATACCAAATAATATACACATGGAAGATACTGGAGGGCCAGGTCCCAAATCTACACAGTAAAATAACAACGTACTGGAGTGAACGATATGGAAGAAAATGCAGAATAGAACCAGTGAAGAGCAGAGGTGCCATAGGCACAATCAGAGAACACTGTATAAACATCAGAGGTCCGCGGTTGTTCAACGTCCTCCCAGCGAGCATAAGAAATATTGCCGGAACAACCGTGGACATCTTCAAGAGGAAACTAGATTGTTTCCTCCATGGAGTGCCGGACCAACCGAGCTGTGGTGGGTATGTGGGCCTGCGGGCCGCTCCAAGCAACAGCCTGGTGGACCAAACTCTCACAAGTCGAGCCTGGTGGACCAAACTCTCACAAGTCGAGCCTGGCCTCGGGCCGGGCTTTGAGAGTAAAAGAAGATGAGATGTTAATTCAGGTAAAGGTTCATACATTGAAAATGAGTTACAAACATAATGGGTTTATAGATAGAGCTAGTGCATACAATGCCTGAAGCCACTAATACGCACAGCGTTTTGGCCAAGTTGTGGGAACACAAATTAGACTAAAATTTAATACTAATTGAAATCAAAAGCATAAATTGAATTAAAAAAAGGTAAAAAGTAAAGGAGAATGATAATAATTACAAGATAGATGGTTAGTTTAGTTCATTTATTATGCACCCCATACCCATCTTGTGGGCGGTAGTGGAAAGGGTTACAGAGGCACATAATGGGCTCAGGGACTGAACCCCACAATTCATTTAGCAAAGCAAGTTACAATCTTGATGAGCTAGTTACAAAATTCAATATAAGTCGTCACATCAACAATGGGTTCGAGATCGACCACAAGTACAGTTTCTAAATTAAGCAACTGACATACGTGGAGAGCTAGTGTCACAATTGATATGTTTGTCCTGCACACCGCCCCCCATCCAGTGGGCAGCGGTGGATAGGTTACACTGTTACTACCTACAGTTAGCAAACTGGGGATATTTGGCTAAAATTTCTGGTAGCAGATCATTTTGAATGAAATATTTACACATCGTTGGAACATTGGTTATAGAATTGTCTCTAAATTCACGTATCTTTTCGCACTCCATCACATAGTGACGGAGGGTGTGCGAATAATTTTGTTGACACAGTTTACATTTGGTCAGGTCTACATCAGCAGATAATGAGAATTCCCAGAGATACTTGTAACCGAGTCTAAGCCGAGCAGTAGTAACATCTAGAAGTCTGCTGATTTTATTGGATGAACCATAGATGTGTAATCACCTATTTGTGCTTGCGGGGGTTGAGCTCTGGCTCTTTGGTCCCGCCTCTCAACCGTCAATCAACTGATGTACAGGTTCCTGAGCCTATTGGGCTCTATCATATCTACATTTGAAACTGTGTATGGAGTCAGCCTTCAACACATCACTTCCTAGTGCATTCCATTTACTAACTACTCTGACACTGAAAAAATTCTTTCTAACGTCTCTGTGGCTCATCTGGGTACTAAGTGTCCACCTGTGTCCCCTTGTTCGTATTCCACCCGTGCTGAAGAGTTTGTCTTTGTCCACCCTGTCAATTCCCCTGAGAATTTTGTAGGTGGTTTTCATGTCTCCCCTTTATCTTCTGTTTTCCAGTGACGTGAGGTTCAGCCCCTTTAGCCTTTCCTCGTAGCTCATACCTCTCAGTTCCGGGACAAGTCTGGTGGCATACCGCTGAATCTTCTCTAACTTTGTCTTGTCTTTAACTAGATATGGATTCCAGGCAGGAGCTGCATATTCCAGGATTGGTCTCACATAAGTGGTACACAGGGTTCTGAACGATTCATTACACAAGTTTCTAAAGGCAGTTCTTATATTGGCCAACCTTGCATATGCCACTGATGATATCCTTTTGATGTGGGCCTCTGGGGACAGGTTCGGTCGAGTAAATATGTATGTGTATGTATATATGTATACGTATATATATATATATATATATATATATATATATATATATATATATATATATATATATATATATATATATATATATATATATATGCATATATATATATATATATATATATATATATATATATATATATGCATATATATATATATATATATATATATATATATATATATGTATATATATATATATATATATATATATATATATATATATATATATATATATGTATGAGAATGAATGTGTACATGTATATATAACATTAATAATTTTGTAACTAGCGTCAAAAATTTTTTATTTGCTTAACTAAACGAAAAACTAGAGGGTTCAGTTCCTGAACCGATTATGTGCCTCTGTAATCCTTTACACCACCGCCCACGGGATGGGTATGGGGTGCATAATAAAGAAAGAAATTGAACTGGTCGAGGACCGGACCGCGGGGACGCTAAGCCCCGAAATCATATCAAGATAACCTCAAGATAACCAGAATAAGTGCGCAGAACAAGACTAGTGAGCGGTGGGAGGGATTAACGCAGTCTGCCTCAGTGTCGCGCGCTCCGCCGCCACCAAACCTTCGCTGCCATATATACTGATTTGTGAACATTTTCTCACCAGTTTATGCAATATTATGACATTTGACTCATGTGGGTATCGTGACTTGCTCTTATATAATGTCACAACAGTGCTATATATAACACGAAAACTTATTTGATATAATTTGGTGAATTATATCCAGTGACAAATATTTTGCATATTTAAGTGTAACAGTTACATTTGTAATATAGAAAAGCTTCCCAGACATCGTGCGAACATAAATAAAACCTTAATTAAGTGACCCCAGGATAAAAAGTGAATAGATGTGTGATGTGAAGAATGAATGTGTGAGGAATGTGTGAGGGAAGGTGAGGCGGGAGGCACAGCGTGTCTCCTCATATAGTGAGGTAGTGCAGGTGCCTACAGGGCCGCCTCGAGGAGCACACCTCACGCCCCGACGGTAACGTTATCATGCCTACAGTGGCCGTCAAGGCCCTCAAGAAGGGCGTGAAGAAGGGCAAGAGGTCAGGCAAGGCCGCTACGACCCTCAAGGTTCGTCAACATTTGTTATCCTCTTCAATTATTGTAGTTTACGAGAATTGTTCTCATTTTTAACTTGAATGTTTGGTTAGGATATTTAGAGAGATATTTAATAACTGTAGTGGTGTAGTTTACGGGCGGAGGTTGTAGTTGATTGTTGCGTGGGGTTGAATACGTGTCATCGCGCGCACTTGTGCCCCGGGGTCGACTCTCACCGGGATAAAACACTCTAATATCACCAGGAATTAAGTTGTACACCAAGGGTGGGATATTTGTGGTATTTCACGAACTGACATTTCCGTTCTCATGAATAATGCATAAGCTAAGCTACTGCGTCACTCCAGTTGCTACCGACTCTCTCATTAATCATGTATATTATACACTAAATATTTCCGTCTTCCAAACACTTTACGAAGGATATTAATGTACAATTCAAATATAAATGTTAAATTGATTACGTTCTGGAAGACTTGTTAATGTGTATATAAGAGTGTATAGGGTTGAGGTAATCAATGAGGTGAGGGTCGCCAAGCGCGTGCGGCCCTCACCGTAAGGCAACCGCGATGCTCCATTCATTTACTTTATACATGCGGAAAAAACACATGTGAAAAATAGAGAATGTTTAACGCGTTTTCGGCTACATCGCCTTCATCAGAGCAAAGTAGAATGGAGCTCCATTCTACTATGCTCTGATGAAGGCGAATGTAACCCCTGTACACAAATGTGGTGATCTCACTGATGTTAACAACTACAGACCTATATCAATCCTGCCTAACTTGTCAACAATATTTGAAAAACTAATCTACAAGCAGCTTTACTCTTATCTAGCCAAACACAATATACTTAGCTCTTGTCAATATGGCTTCAGACCTAAAAAAGCACTAACGATGCACTTATTAGTATGATTAACTTGATTCATGCAGCTCTTGATAAAAATGAGTTCCCTGTTGGGTTATTTGTGGACCTGCGTAAGGCTTTTGACACTGTCAACCACCAAAACCTTCTTCTTAAATTACATCATTATGGAGTCAGAGGACACTCCCTGCAATACCTCAAATCCTACCTTACTGACAGCCTCCAGTATGTTTCTGTGAATAATACAATTTCTCCCACCCTACCCATCAACACTGGTGTTCCTCAGGGCAGCATACTTGGCCCTCTCCTCTTTCTCATCTACATTAATGACCTTCCAAATGCCTCCCAACACCTCAAACCAATTCTATTTGCTGACGACACAACCTTCATTTACTCCAGTCCTGACCCCCTTGCTCTAAATGCCACAGTAAATACTGAGCTAAATAAAGTCCCTCTTTGGCTAACTGCCAACAAACTCACCCTTAACATTGACAAAACTTTCTATATTCTGTTTGGCAATAAATCCTCTAATCAAATAAATCTCAAAATAAACAATACCCAAATTTGTAACAAATTAGATGGCAAATTCCTTGGCATTCTCATTGACCCCAAGCTGAATTTCCAGGGACACATTCTAAATATATCAAAAAAAGTTTCAAAAACTGTGGGCATTCTTTCTAAGATCAGATATTATGTACCACGCCCTGCCCTGGTGACTCTCTATTACTCCCTTATCTATCCATATCTCAACTATGGTATTTGTGCTTGGGGCTCTACTACCCAAAATCATTTACGTCCTCTAATTACTCAACACAAAGCTGCTATTAGGACAATATCCAACTCTGGCCCCAGACATCACTCGGTACCCCTACTCAAATCTCTGAAGATGTTAGACATTAAGTCACTACACATTCTCTCATGTGTATTATACATATATAAAACGCTAAACTGTAATGCCAATCCTGACCTCAAAAGCTTCATAGAAGGTTGTAACAGAACCCATGAGCACCACACCAGAAATAAATACAGTTTTGATATTCCTAGAGTACGACTTAATCAAACTAGAAATGCTCTACAAATCAAGGGACCCAGAATGTGGAATGACCTTCCCAACCATGTTAAAGACTGTACCTCTCTCAACCAGTTTAAGATAAAAACGAAGCTATACCTAATAAATTCCCTGTAACCTACCTTACCCCTCTATTGTCAACCAATGTCTGTTTTTCTTTAAAGAGCGCTGTTTGTCGACAGAATTGTATTTGTGCTGCTTTTTCAGCTATGTTTTCATTTCTTGTTTTCATTTTACTCTTTATGCTCAATTAGTATTAAGCTTTAGTCATTTAAGTTTATCATGCCCGAAACGCTTTGCGTAATAGTGGCTTTAGGCATTGTATGTACTAGCTCTACCTATAAGTCAACCAATCTTTGTATAAATCTCTTGTATGTACCTTACCTAAATAAACATTTATTTTATTTATTTATTATAAGTGATTCCCTCACCACCGCCCGGGCCCTGAGGACGCCGCACTCAGCCGACCACACCACCACCGGCCCAGCCTGCAGCCTCCACCAAGACCACCATTTTTTTTTTTTTTTTTTTGAGATATATACAAGAGTTGTTACATTCTTGTACAGCCACTAGTACGCGTAGCGTTTCGGGAAAGTCCTTAATCCTATGGTCCCTGGGATACGATCCCCTGCCGCGAAGAATCGTTTTTTCATCCAAGTACACATTTTACTGTTGCGTTAAACAGAGGCTACAGTTAAGGAATTGCGCCCAGTAAATCCTCCCCGGCCAGGATACGAACCCATGACATAGCGCTCGCGGAACGCCAGGCGAGTGTCTTACCACTACACCACGGAGACTACACCATTTTACCCGTCCTCGTTCACCTCACCGACAAAATGGCGGTTTGACGTGTTCTGGCTGGTTCTCCCGGCGGGGTGACGGTGTCCGACGCCGGCTTGGCTGAGAGGTGCCGGGAGTTGGTGGGTCTTGGTGGGCTCCTGGTGTGCCCTCAGCTGTGGTGGGCGGCTGGCTTCTGCTGTGCCGAGAGCTGTCATCCAGTGGGGGCACTGGATGACTTTTGTGTTTTAGCTGGGGGCCGTGCTTTTGGTTCTGCTTCCCAGTGTTGTGTGGGGGGGCGGGGCCGGTGCTTGTCACCTTGAGGTATTCCTGGGGCTCCCCAATCATCTGCCTGTCTGCGTTTCTTTGCCACGAGGAATATTAGTTTCCCAGTGATTGACGCCACTTGTTTCGCGATTTGGCTTGGCGTTTCACCTTTCGGGCTTCGCGATTCACCCTTAACGATTGATTGATGAAGATTAAGCCACCCAAAAGGTGGCACGGGCATGAATAGCCCGTAAGTGGTGGCCCTTTTGAGCCATTACCAGTATCAAGAGCTGATACTGGAGATCTGTGGAGGTGCGACTGCACCTGCGTGACGGGAGATGTCTCCCGTGCACCCTTAACGGGTATGCCCTTATTATCTACAAGGCAGAAAAGGTCAGGTGTATTACCAGGGATACATGTCTGAGGAACGGAGGTTTCAGTTAGGTACCCCACAAGGGGGAGTATTAAGTCCCACCTTATTCAATGTATTAATGAACAGATTAGCATCAGAGATGTATCCTCCAGGGGTCACGACGATCATATATGCTGATGACATTCTTATACAAGGCACTTCTGGGAACAAAATTCAAACTGCTCTTAACATACTTGGTACAACCTGTCACAAGTTAGGCTTAGTTATAAATGCAGATAAAACCAAATATGAGTATAGGAAACGAAGAAATATAACACTTACTCTAAATGGTGTGGAACTGAGCCGTGTTCAGAAGTACAAGTATCTGGGCATGTATGTTGGATACACATGTGAGAGTAAAAATGCTGAAATAAATCATATCAGCACCTTATGTAAAGCCCGTCTGCATCCTCTGAAAGCACTGGCTTTTTCTGGTAAAGGTGTTGGGGTACCTATCTTGCGGATGTTATACATAAGCACTGTTCGGTCCCTGATAGACTACGCAGCACCCGTATTGTCTTACACAGGCCAAGGCAGAATTCAAAAAATAGAGCTGATACAGAACGAGGCTATGAGGATTATTCTTGGATGTCAAAGAAATGCAATGATTGAAATAATGAGAATGGAATTAAATTTACAGAGTGTGTGTGATAGAGTCCGTGACATTAACACTAGAGTATCTATTCGTTTCATGCGGAGAAAAGGAGGGGATAAGCTGTTTGAGAGCGTTCAGACCTGCTTGAGTGACGTACACACTTCCAGGAAACTGAGGGAGACACGCTACACGAGAGGATTAGCTCATGACCTCAGGGAATACGACGTACTTGACTGCTGTAAACCCTCTCGACAGTGTAATATGTCTGCTCCCTGGAAAGTACAGAAAATAGACGTCGAAATTGTACCCCTCAAGGTGAAAAAGATTCATCATGAACCAGGACAATTACGGTGTTTGTATGGAAGCATGATATCTCGGTTACCAAGAGGCAACAGTTTACATGTATATTGCGACGGGTCGGTGGCTGAGGATGGCAGGGCAGGGTGTGGTGTCCTAATAAGGGAATATACGGAGTTTGGGACTGTGGACAGGATAATTGAACTCCGGCTTAGTAATTATATATCATCCACACAAGCTGAACTAATCTACAAAAACAATGTACCTTCACATATACATATCATGTATGTGATATGTAGTATGTGGAATGACCTTCCCAACCATGTTAAAGACAGTACCTCTCTCAACCAGTTTAAGTTAAAAACGAAGCTATACCTAATAAATTCCCTGTAACCTACCTTACCCCTCTATTGTCAACCCATGTATGTTTTTTTTTTTTTTTTTTTTTTCAAATCAACGCTGTTTTAATGTAATTTTCTGTAATAATTTGTAATTGTATTTGTGCTGTTTTTTCAACAATGTTCCCCCCTCTTTTACCTCTATTTTTATTTGTACTCAACGCATTTTTTTCTTTTTACCCATTAGTTTTAAGCTTTAGTCAGTAGTGTTTTTTCCTGCCCGAAACGCTTTGCGTAATAGTGGCTTTAGGCACTGTATGTACTAGCTCTTATCCATAAAGCCAACAAACTTTGTAAAATCTCTTTATGTATGTACCTTTGCCTAAATAAAATTATTATTATTATTATTATTATTAACTGCAGGCCATTCTGGCGTGTTTGGAGGAAGTACGTCATGACAACAAAAATGTTTTTGTATTTGTCGATAGCCGAGGAGCACTGGAGTCCTTAAACAGTCGAAACCCAGTCTTCATGTCTATAGTTGAGGATTGTAAGAGAACAATAGCTGAGATACAGCTGAAAGGTCATAGTGTGAAATTCATGTGGATTCCATCTCATGTTGGAATAGTGCTCAACGAGGTGGCGGATGACTTGGCCAAACGTGCCACATCAAAACCACAAGTTGACATTGAATGTGAATTCACAATGAGACAAATAAGAAGCAAAATCAGAAATATTCAGGCACAGGCAGGAGTGGAGAGGAGAGAGATAATGTATGAGAGAAGTCAAACCATGCAACACTACATGTATGTGAGTCAAAACACCCATTTCACTTATGGTAAAAGGAGAAATGCTTGGAGTGACTGTGTACATGCGGCTCAGGCTTGGGTACAAATATTACTGGGAATATGGGATAGGTGTTCATGATAATGACACGAAGTGTAAACTATGTGGTATGTTATGGTCTCACACCCTTGCCCATTATGTTCTTGATTGTCCGTTGATTAATGTATATAGAAACACTGAGATAAGGACTGTTCCTGAACAAATAGCCTGGATGTGTCACAAAGGAAAGGTTGATGATATTCTTGAGAGATATAAGAATTTTGCACCAAGACTGTAATATTTTGTTGAATTATCTGCATGTCTCTTGCAAATTGTCTATACAGTATAACTAGGTCATAAAAGTATTTGTGTGTACGTCTGATACCATACTACTTGTGAAGGAGGAAATGTATATGTTTATCTCTCAGAATGTTTGGTAATATGTTTATTGTTTGTGATGTGTGTCTATGTATGTATTAACACGTTGTACTGAACGGGGTGAGAATAGCTTGAGCTACCTCATCCCTTTGTGTGTATTTTACCTCAATAAACTTATTTCAATTTCAATTTCAATTCAACGGGTATGCCGGGGCGCATCCGATCCCACCATCGTCGTCTCCCCTAAATCAACAACTACAACAACAACTTGTCTAAGTATTTTGATGTAAATAAAATGAATGGCTCATTCACGCTGGGTTACTATATTTTAGTTCATATATTTATAAAGTAATTACTTGATTCGGGCGCCTTGAGTTTTTTAATTTTGAATTTGGCGGGAGCGGGGGGCGGGCACGTCAACACGGCGCTCCTCAGTGTAGGCGACCAACACACTCGGCCACTGTCTCGCCTCTCTCACCCCCGCGCCTCTCATGCTTTAAGAGGTAAACATAGCAGCTCTGTATGTCTGAGTGATGGGTAAACATGGGGAAGTGTAACTTAGGGGTTTGTCGTGTGGTTAGTGGGACCCTGAGTTGAGGAGCTGGGTCTTTCTTGGTGTTTATCCAGACGAGGTGAGGGGAGGCGGTGAGGTGTTTGGTCAGCTGGTGCTGGGGAATCCCCTGGTCAGGTCAGCTGGTGCTGGGGAATCCCCTGGTCAGGTCAGCTGGTGCTGGGGAATCCCCTGGTCAGGTCAGCTGGTGCTGGGGAACCCCCTGGTCAGGTCAGCTGGTGCTGGGGAATCCCCTGGTCAGGTCAGCTGGTGCTGGGGAATCCCCTGGTCAGGTCAGCTGGTGCTGGGGACCCGCTATTAGGTCAGTTGGTGCCAATTCTCCACAGGTCTGGTCAGCTGGTGTAGGATCCCCATTTGGCCTGGTTAGCTGGTGTATAGTCCCCCTTTGGTCTGGTCAGCTGGTGTAGGGTCCCCCCTTTGGTCTGGTCAGCTGGTGTAGGGTCCCCCCTTTGGTCTGGTCGGCCCTGGCCGGCTGGTGCTGGACCCCCCCCCCCACGGCCCTGGCCGGCTGGTGTTGGCCTCTCCCCCCCCAGGGCCCTGGTCGGCTGGTCTTAACTTATTTGACTCGACCCTCCACTCGACCTACATGATCGAGTATCATGTAGGTCTATATTAGGCTGGGCTAAACACTTACATTGCTGTATTATAAAATGCATCAATCGCTAATCCTGGGCAGGAAGAAATGGTTGGGGACATTTCATTTCACCTAATACTGTACTGTACCTGGGTTCACCTAGCAGTAAACAGGTACCTAGAAGAACTCGGTCAATTGTTGTAGGGTTGCATTGTGGGGAGGGTCAGTAGTTCAACCTTAGGTGGGGGGGGGGGGAAGAATAATCCTTGATATAAGCCTAACATACGTACATACTTTTATTCATTTATCTTTTGTACCTGTTAGTCATACCTGATATGCTGTATTGTACATTCAATGATCTGCTGTATTTTACTGTGCAATATATTAATATAAATCTCCTTATTATAGAATTTTAACTCTTTATAGTTTTTACTTAGCTAAATGAATTGTGGGGTTCAGTCCCTGAGCCCATTATGTGCCTCTGTAACCCTTTCCACTACCGCCCACAAGATGGGTATGGGGTGCATAATAATTGAACTAAACTAAAAACTATAGTTTTTACATTTGTATTTGTTTTGTGGGAAGTTTAACATTACATGTTTTGCCAGAATAATAAATCAACACCTAACACCATGACTGAGAAACTGAAAGGCAGAGACGGCGCTCCAGCTGCAAAAAGAGTGAAGGCTGGTGGTAGAGTGAGTATTACAAAATATATTCAAGTTTTCTGTACAAAAATTAATTTGTTAGGTCTAAAAATTCTATATTAATTATCTTATCTAATTATAGACTTGAACTAAATATATATTGCTTCTTTATTCAATAAATGTCTCGAGTTTTGTTCATTTGTTATACTGTACCGAGAACAATCTACAGGGTGTGCCACTTCGGAAAATTGATTACAAGATTGACCCAAGCTATCAGTTCAGTGAGGCTCCTGTAGAGAAGGTCGACGACCCTTCAAATTTTCACCCAAAGTACTTTTTACGGACACACTCCAAGAACAATGACCCGGCTGATGTACAGACGCAAGTGAGTTGCTTCTTTCTTGTTGGGTTACCATGATGCAGGAGGGTTCCTTCTGTCACTTCTTGAAACACAGTATCCATTTGTTTCACAGTTTAAAGTGTAACTAAATTACACACGAGAACTTAACAAGAGCAACTGGAGAAAGCATACTGGCCCATGTGATGCAGTCATTCATGCATGTATCCATGCATTCAATCATAATCTGCTTTATACAAATCTTATACTTGAACATTTTCCCATAGCTTGACACTTTATCATGCCAAACGAAAGACTGTCATGCAAACACCTGCAGCTGAAGAACAATAGTGTCACAATATTCTAATGCATATTGCTGCCTCAAGCAATAAATGTTTGCTAATAAACAACTTCATGCATTGTTTCCTTACTCCTGAAACATTCCTTCACTTAACGATAATACGTAGCCATGAGTTTGTCAAGTGGTGTGGGTAGCATTCTGGGAAATGTCTGGTAGGCCTAATAGGACTGTATTATGCCAGTCTTCCTGTCCTCAACCTTTGTAACACCGTAATACCAAGTTTTATCTTACACTTGGGTAATATTACATATATATATGTCAGTTTTTGCAAATTTCTATAGTGCAAATCTTTGATTAACATTGGTCGCAGTCTGATCGTGTCGACCTGAAGATTTCAGTTAGCAGGAGTCGTAATCTAAGGGTTCAAGGATCTTAAAATTGTGTTGTGTAATGTGATGTGTCTGCATATACACAGTTTGCTCCTTATATCAATTAATTATATATATATATATATGTGTGTATATGTAACATATTATATTTATGATCGATGTTCCCTTCGGGAATCATAATTTGAAGATGAATAGGAAAACCAGGGATATACTGAACATCTTGTAGCAGAATCTTTACTTTAAAAAACATAACGTTTCGAATACTTCTCGTATTCATCATCAGATCTAAAAGAAAAAACAGAAATCACAATCAAATAGCTGGTAAACAAAGAACTCATACTGAATATAATTGCCTATCAAAGAAAGGAAAATGCTTAAAAAAACAAAACACTTAAGCGCACTTAAAGTGATCAATACAAATAAAACTTATTAACTGTCACATATATTAAAACTAATTTAAAATCCATTAAACTACAAGATGAAATTTATAACTACTAAAACAAACCATTCTATTAAACTTACGTGAAGTGATCAGAAGTGAAACTTGATACCTAACACATAGATACTAAACACTATAACAAATATTTATATAATGACTACAAATCTACAAAAAATGTATGTAAAATACAAACAGAATAAACGACAATTATAAAGTACTAACCAAAATCTTATAAAAAGCTCAAATATTAAATAAAATTAAATACCAAAAAATGTATTATATATCCTAAACAAAAGATTATATTAATGTACAATGTTAAGACTTGAAATAAGTAAGAAAGGGCAAAGACATGGTAAACTAAACAAAATTAAACTACCAAAATAAACTAAAAATCAAATTACAGGGCCTACTGTGCACTATACAGTGTACAATTGAACAGCTGAAAGGTTGCTATTTAACAGAGGCCGCAGCTCCTTTATATATAAGGATTCCATTACTCTCAAATCTGACTGGCCATTCATACAAGTGTCCAGAATTTTAAAATCAGATTTCAGCAGAGAATGATCAAACTCATAACAATGGTTTCTAATCTCCGAAAATGCTGGTTTAGACAATGGTAATCCAGTCCTAAAAGATAATCCCCGGTTCTCAAGTATCCTAATCTTAAAGTTCCGAATGGAACTCCCGACATATCCAGCATTACAGCTGGAACAATTATACATATATATGACATTTGAGCACAAGGGGGTAGGCACTTTATCTTTAAATTTAAAATAAGAGCCTATGGTATTTGTGTTGACAAAAATAAATCTGAAGTCTACTTGAGGATAACACTGCTGCAACAGTCTCCTCAAACGACTCCTTACAGCAAAGCTAATACTGCCATAAAATGGTAATTTAATATATTTAAGATCCCTTTCCACTGTAGTAATCCTACACGATGGTTGAAACTTCTTATTTAAGAAATTCCTTATAAAAGTATAAACCATATGCACAGGATAACCATTATTTGAAAAAAATTTCACAAGAAAATTAATTTCCTGATCAAAGTTATTCCAATTAGAACATAAAACAAAGGCCCTATTCAGTAAAGTGTTAATAGCATTTTTCTTAAAAATATCAGGAACAAAGGAATTAAAATTTAAACCTAAACCAGTAAAGGTTGGTTTCCTAAAAACATTAGTGTTGAACCCATTAAGGTTATTCACTTTTACATCAAGAAACGACAATGAATTATCCACTTCACACTCTGCAGTAAACCGTATATTACTATGTTGTGCATTAAGATACTCTCTAAATTTCTCAATATGACATTGGTCCCTAAACAACAAAAAGTGTCATCTACATATCTCCTGTACAAGACTGGTTTAAAGGCCGAAGGACAATTATCAAGCCAATTAATTTCGTGAAAACTCAAAAAAGCATTAGCCAGTGCAGGACCTAAAGGAGACCCCATTGCTACTCCATCAATTTGTTTATAATAAATATTATTAAACATAAAGATGGAGTCTTTAACTGCTATTTCTAACAGCCGTCTGAATATTTTACTACAAAATCCAGACACTAAGTTAGTGTCAGCAAATAATTGACTTACACAGATGTCAATGGTTTCCAACAGAGGAATATTAGTAAAAAGTGATTCAACATCGAAACTGGCCATTATAGTTGGGAACTCAAAATTTAAAGAGGAAAGTTCTTTTACAAAATCCTGAGAATTTCTCACAGTAAATTCATTATGCGTTAATGGTTCTAATAATGGAACCAGAAACTTAGCCAGTTTATAATTAAAGGTGCCAATCGCTGATAAAATAGGACGAATCGGTATACCTGTTTTATGAACTTTAGGTAACCCATATAAGATGCCAGGCTTAGAGCCAGTTGCAAGTAATTTAGTATAATCGAAAAGAGAGTCTTTCAAACTTCTTAAAACTCTATTCAGTTTATCCTCACATTTCAAAATATACGAGAATGGGTCTATATCAACCAACGTAAATTTAGAGGGGTCTTCCAACAACCTTTCCACCTTATTAACATACTCTAACTTGTCCAAAACCACTATTCCCCTACCTTTATCTGGCCTGGTAATGCAAATACTCCTATCATTCTTTAAGCCATTAATACACTCCAATTTCCTTTTGTCAAAAGGAGGGAATGTAGATCTATATTTACCAAAGTCGTTAAAGACTTCATGCGCTAAGGAGGAAACAGTACTGATGATATTGGTCCAACTATAATTTGTACCAGTCCTTAGGGTACAAGTTTTCAATGTGTTGCATAACCGCTCAAAACCTAAAAAATGATTAACAAATTTAGGTTTTTTACACGTCAACCCGAAGTCTAACCCTAGAGAGAGAAGTTCTTTCTCAATGGGAGACAGAACTCTCTTTGAAAAATTGAAAACCACCTTATCAGGGTCCACCGAATTAAATGAAGGTATACCCAAGTTACGCAATTTCTTCTCGTGAATAAGTCTACATTTTTCAACCCTTTTTTCATTATAATTTTCATATTTACATTTTAAAGATGCAAAATCAACCCAGGAAACCAAGATCTTGAATTTCTCCAAGTACACGTGCAATTCACTTTTCAGCTTATTTACCCGCTTCTGCTTTTCAGATATTTCAAAGTCCAACAATCTTAATAACCAAGAATTATATTCACTTGTCAACGCAAATTTGTCGGAATACACTTTAAACCTGAGGAATCTTGGGACCAAACGATGCGCCTTACAGGTCCTGTAAGGACCTGTAAGGCGCTTTGTTCCTGATATTTTTAAGAAAAATGCTATTAACACTACTGAATAGGGCCTTTGTTTTATGTTCTAATTGGAATAACTTTGATCAGGAAATTAATTTTCTTGTGAAATTTTTTTCAAATAATGGTTATCCTGTGCATATGGTTTATACTTTTATAAGGAATTTCTTAAATAAGAAGTTTCACCCATCGTGTAGGATTACTACAGTGGAAAGGGATCTTAAATATATTAAATTACCATTTTATGGCAGTATTAGCTTTTCTGTAAGGAGTCGTTTGAGGAGACTGTTGCAGCAGTGTTATCCTCAAGTAGACTTCAGATTTATTTTTGTCAACACAAATACCATAGGCTCTTATTTTAAATTTAAAGATAAAGTGCCTACCCCCTTGTGCTCAAATGTCGTATATATGTATAATTGTTCCAGCTGTAATGCTGGATATGTCGGGAGTTCCATTCGGAACTTTAAGATTAGGATACTTGAGCACCGGGGATTATCTTTTAGGACTGGATTACCATTGTCTAAACCAGCATTTTCGGAGATTAGAAACCATTGTTATGAGTTTGATCATTCTCTGCTGGAATCTGATTTTAAAATTCTGGACACTTGTATGAATGGCCAGTCAGATTTGAGAGTAATGGAATCCTTATATATAAAGGAGCTGCGGCCTCTGTTAAATAGCAACCTTTCAGCTGTTCAATTGTACACTGTATAGTGCACAGTAGGCCCTGTAATTTGATTTTTAGTTTATTTTGGTAGTTTAATTTTGTTTAGTTTACCATGTCTTTGCCCTTTCTTACTTATTTCAAGTCTTAACATTGTACATTAATATAATCTTTTGTTTAGGATATATAATACATTTTTTGGTATTTAATTTTATTTAATATTTGAGCTTTTTATAAGATTTTGGTTAGTACTTTATAATTGTCGTTTATTCTGTTTGTATTTTACATACATTTTTTGTAGATTTGTAGTCATTCAGTCTCCGTGGTGTAGTGGTAAGACACTCGCCTGGCGTTCCGCGAGCGCTATGTCATGGGTTCGTATCCTGGCCGGGGAGGATTTACTGGGCGCAATTCCTTAACTGTAGCCTCTGTTTAACGCAACAGTAAAATGTGTACTTGGATGAAAAAACGATTCTTCGCGGCAGGGGATCGTATTCCAGGGACCATAGGATTAAGGACTTGCCCGAAACGCTACGCGTACTAGTGGCTGTACAAGAATGTAACAACTCTTGTATATATCTCAAAAAAAAATTATATAAATATTTGTTATAGTGTTTAGTATCTATGTGTTAGGTATCAAGTTTCACTTCTGATCACTTCACGTAAGTTTAATAGAATGGTTTGTTTTAGTAGTTATAAATTTCATCTTGTAGTTTAATGGATTTTAAATTAGTTTTAATATATGTGACAGTTAATAAGTTTTATTTGTATTGATCACTTTAAGTGCGCTTAAGTGTTTTGTTTTTTTAAGCATTTTCCTTTCTTTGATAGGCAATTATATTCAGTATGAGTTCTTTGTTTACCAGCTATTTGATTGTGATTTCTGTTTTTTCTTTTAGATCTGATGATGAATACGAGAAGTATTCGAAACGTTATGTTTTTTAAAGTAAAGATTCTGCTACAAGATGTTCAGTATATCCCTGGTTTTCCTATTCATCTTAAAATTAACATATTATATATATATGTTTACTACCCTTTATTTGATCTAGATATGGCAGTGTTCATTTGAGCCCAACCAGGAAAAGGCCAACTCGATGACCAATGTGGTAGCAACTTGTGGAGGCTCCTCTGTGTGTTTTATTAATGTGGACGATGGAGAGGTGGTTCTCAAATACAATCGCAGCACAAAAACGTAAGTTTGATAGTTCCTTTGCGCCAAGTATTTTTATTAGTATGAAAGGTATTTTTACAAATGTAATGGAAAATTGCATCCTTTGCCATTTGGAGAGATCAAGGATATTCCTGCCTTTTATACGGATGCTGGACAACATGGATGACTAATCTGGACGCCTATTCATGTCCACTGAGGGGATGCCCGTGTGCATGTGCCCACTGAGGGGATGCCCGTGTGCATGTGCCCACTGAGGGGATGCCCGTGTGCATGTGCCCACTGAGGGGATGCCCGTGTGCATGTGTCCACTGAGGGGATGCCCGTGTGCATGTGTCCACTGTGGGGATGCCCGTGTGCATGTGCCCACTGAGGGGATACTGTGTGCATGTGTCCACTGAGGGGATGCCCGTGTGCATGTGTCCACTGAGGGGATGCCCGTGTGCATGTGCCCACTGAGGGGATGCCCGTGTGCATGTGTCCACTGAGGGGATGCCCGTGTGCATGTGTCCACTGAGGGGATGCCCGTGTGCATGTGTCCACTGAGGGGATGCCCGTGTGCATGTGTCCACTGAGGGGATGCCCGTGTGCATGTGTCCACTGAGGGGATGCCCGTGTGCATGTGTCCACTGAGGGGATGCCCGTGTGCATGTGTCCACTGAGGGGATGCCCGTGTGCATGTGTCCACTGAGGGGATGCCCGTGTGCATGTGTCCACTGAGGGGATGCCCGTGTGCATGTGCCCACTGAGGGGATGCCCGTGTGCATGTGCCCACTGAGGGGATGCCCGTGTGCATGTGTCCACTGAGGGGATGCCCGTGTGCATGTGTCCACTGAGGGGATGCCCGTGTGCATGTGTCCACTGAGGGGATGCCTGTGTGCATGTGTCCACTGAGGGGATGCCTAGGTGCATGTGTCCACTGGGAGAATACTGTGTGCATGTGTTCACTGGGAGAATACTGTGTGCATGTGTCCACTGGGAGAATACTGTGTGCATGTGTTCACTGGGAGAATACTGTGTGCATGTGTTCACTGGGAGAATACTGTGTGCATGTGTCCACTGGGAGAATACTGTGTGCATGTGTTCACTGGGAGAATACTGTGTGCATGTGTTCACTGAAGTAAAGCTTTGTTTCAGGTTTCATCTGCCTATAGATCCGTCTAACCACTATTTTATTCGAAGAAAATGCAGATAGTTCTCTTGGAGATAGAATGAATGCTTCCACTGGTTTTCAGCAGCCTTGTTGGTTCTGGGGTGCTCATTCAGACACTGGTGTGCTACTCATTCCCTTACCTGACTGCTTTAGTGACATCTTGTTTCTAACCTGGATTTCTTTTCATCTCGTTCTTCCTTATTACAGAAAAACTGATTGTAGGTTCTCCTGTTCCTCCCCATGCTGCCTGAGATGCTGTTTGGAACAGCTTGGCAGCAGACCATTCTAGCACAGTAGTTGATGGTGATGGAGTTTGTGTGTCACTTGTGCATCATGAATGCTGTCTTATTTTGTCTGTTCTATTGCTGGAACAGATAGTGTTCCGGTAATAGAAGCGTTTAGTGTACTGGGGCCAGAGTCACGAAGCAGTTACGCAAGCACTTATGAACCTGTACGTCTTTTCTCAATCTTTGGTGGCTTTGTTTACAATTTTCAAACAGTTAATGAGCTCCAAAGCACCAGGAGGCTGTTTATAGCAATAACAGTTGATTGGGAAGTTTCCATACTTGTAAACTGTTTAATAAATGTAACCAAAGCCATCAAAGATCGAGTAAAGATGTACGTGTTCATAAGGACTTGCGTAACTGTTTCCTGAATCTGTCCCCTGGTACTTTTTCACTTCAGACCTAACTTCAAGCCAAGTTTTTTTATTTATTTATTTTATTATTTTATTTATTAATTTTTTTATTTCTCTCCTATAAGAGTGTAGCCTATATTTGTCCAAGATGTCTGCCAGCTGGGCTTCAGGCCTATATTTTTGGGTTCATTTGGACTTTTCTAATTCACTTTATTGATCACTTTAAAAACCGTCATGTGTATTTTTCCTGGATCATCTACCATCAACCAGGTATCAACCAGTTCTCTAAAATACCTTTCCCTTGTAACTTTCTTTACTTGGGCTTGAGGATTTTTCAAGGGGTGCATTTTCCATATAGGATCTATTGTCACTATCCAGTTCAACATCCGACAGTGACCGTTTCTTTGACCCCAGGTTTTCTTTCTCCTAGTTTAGTGTCTTTTAAGGTTAAACATTCTACACATAGTAGAATGTGTAGAATGACTGTGCATAACATACATTCTACACGTCCTGCCATAATCTATTGTACACAGTTTAACACTAATTTCATACAAAGATCTGTCATATGCTATAAACTTTGACTGTATACCAGTTTGTTTTGGGTATCTTGCATAGTTGCACAGTTAAAACTTACATACTGTATTTCAATGTTTAGTATGATGCCATGCCTTAAGTGGTATCTTTCTTCTCTGAAAGTGGCCTACAGATGTGCTAGCTAATTAGTGAATTACACAGTATATATACTATTAAACAAAAACAAAAGGGCAGGTGCTTCCTCATGTTTTAGAAGTGGCAAGTGGAGTAATAATAATGAATGTATTCTAAGAGAATGTTAATTAATGTATAATAATTAGAATACTTGCAATCTATTTTTGAGGAGTGCAAAATCCTGGACAAGCAAGATGCAGTCATTATATTACAAATTTTGATTCCAATAGAGCAACGGCTGGAGAAAATCTTTATGCACAAGTTTGGTCAACACTTCCACTGGACGACCTTGGAATTAAAACCATGAATATTTTAGCTGCTGGCGGTGCTCGCTCCACTGTTCTCTTGATCCACCCTGAAGCTGGCGTCTGCTACCAGATGTTCCGTACAGTGCCAAATAGAGCCGCAGCGGTAGTCTGCGCCCTCATATTCCATCCCAAGAAAGCTACGTGGTTGTTCTGTAAGTAAATCACTGAGCACTGATGTGATGCTCTTCGTGTGACAAGCATTTATCTAGTATATACTCTTGACTTCTTGAGCCTATTTCTGTAATCTTTTTACCAGCCATAATATGGTACAAAATTTATCTTGAGACTAATATAACTTTCTCTTTTGTAGCTATTGCAAATATTACTACAATAATTAAAGATCTGTAGAAGCATAGTGGAACTTTCAAAATTTGGAACATATCATTCTGTATCCAACTGGATTCACAAGAATTTTGAAATGCCAAAAACGTTGCTCTCTTTTGGCTGTTGATTTCTTTCAAGTAAATCTGAAAATCTAGCAAGAAAGAGATGTTTTCTTGTAGTATGAAAACAAAAATTATAAATAATGATTTGTCCAATAAAGTTAAGACAGACTTTTAACCACTTAACTGCGCAAACCAAGTATTCTCAGTCGGTGGGAAACTGCGCCAACCGAGAAAACTATTTTTTATTTTTTCGTACCCATTCTAAATGTCTGCGAGATTGGTTGTGTACGAAATGGATTCTTAGGACCTCCAGTGAGAGGCAGCCATCTTGGAAAAAATTCCCAGAATGCCCTAGGGTTGCTGGCTGGGTTAGTACTGAGTGAACAACCATGGGTGGCGCACGCGCCTCTGGCTCTCAAACACCTGTCCGACGCGGTGTTGAAAGATCGCGCTCTGTCAGTGAAATTCAAACCTTATTGTTTGAAGAACATAAGGGTCATAATATTGGTGAAGCGAGGCGCAATAAGGATTTAACACAAAGGTCGGATGCAAGTGATTCAGCACCTATGAGGACGATACAGCGAGCGTATCCAATTGTAGCTCTGAGCGCCATCCTTGCCCACCTATGCTATGCTATCTCCAATTTATTTAGATGATACATAGATGAATCGTTTTCTGCGTTCAGTGATGATGCATCTGATACAAGTAGTATAAATGAACAGTGTTAGCGGCTTCCATGGTGGTGTTTTCCATAGATATTTTCAGGAATACCTGAATCTCTTCTTGACTGATGGACACTCTTTGAGGCTGGCTGAATTTCTTCCTGTGGATCTTACAAAGCAATCTTTTCATGACTTCCTTACAAATTAATCTTTTTCTGTAATCTTTTCAAGACTATCTTACGTTTTACTAGCTTGGCTACATACCACCTACAGGTACTAATGCCAAGGGTGTACGTGAGTGCGTTATTTGTAAGCACACAGAACGAAGAAACAGAAAGCGGCGAAAATCTATCTGTACCTGCTGCAACGAGAGAGAAGTCGTGCTGTGTACCATGGACTACTTCATTGATTATTACTCACTTCCGAAGTACTGAGTGTGTAATACAGTGTGTTACTGTGTAAATAGTGTGTGAAACTGTACATATTGTAATTTTAGTGAATTTGTAACAAGTAATATTGCAACTAAACATTTATTGTGGACACATTACTGACACATGTATCAGAGTTCTATGGAACATTATGAACGTTCTACTGTATACATATTGTAAAGGACACAAATATGCATCATATACGATAAAAAACAAATAAAACCGCATAGGAAATACATAGAACAAATAATTGAAAATATATTTCTGGCAACACCCGGTGCTTGAATGACCCGCACGACCGTGTCTGGGCGAGTCATGCACGGACGACCCGGCCCTGATGACGTCACAGCGCACCTTGTCCACGTCCCCACAACCAAAGTAATTGGAATTTGGTATTTATTTTTACATAGACATGTTTATGGAAGGGAATTTATGATTTTACGAAGAAAAGGGAGTTTTTGGGGAACACTATTTCATGCGCACGGGGAATTTCACAATAAACTCAGTGCAGCACGGTGGTTAATAGGCAATTGTCATTAACTAATGATGCAGTCCACACCCCTTAACTCCTTGTGTATTAATACTGACTGTAATATTTATTATTGTAGGTGGTCATGAAGATGGACAAATTCAACTGTGGGATGTAGGAACCCCGGCCTTGCCTAGCTACGAGGCAACTGCAGTGCATTTGCTGACTATTCCTGCTGTAGCCAGAGATGTTTACAACTTGACTTTCTCGTGCTCTCATGACATGCTCATTGCTGGGTGTGATGGGGGGCTGTTTGGATGGAAGATAGACATGCAGAAGATTGAAGCTAATGACAGGTGGGTAGATCTTGTTCTCTTTTGAGCTCATTAACATTAGTAATGCCAAACCTACACACCTGAAAAGAAAGTACACATGGCAAATTATTGAATTTTTACTTATCAAGCAAAAAAGTAATTCAAGAAATTTGCTTGTGTAAAAAAAATTATCATTGAATAATAAACAGCTGCATAAATGTAAAATGCTTATAATGTATTCACTGTCAAGTTTGGCGTTAAACTTTTCTGCTCACTTAGTTTATCTCTGGGGCATGGGATAGTCACAGTGTACTTGGAGTGTGATTATTTTGGAAATAATTTATTTCTGTGGAGAGCCCTGCCGGCTTCCTCTGTCCATGAAATGGACCATCGACGCTGAGTTCTTCAGTTGGCTTTGCCAAAGTGTTTGGGCCCCTGAGGTGGATCTCTTTGCGTTGGCGTGGTCGCGGCATCTCCCAGTCTATGTGGCGCCCTTCCCGGACTGCAAAGCTGTCGCGGTCAACGCTTTTTGGCAGGACTGGTCGAGGTGGGGGTACCTGTACCTTTTTCTCCAGGTTCAGCTGTTTCTTCGGGTTTTGGCTGAGCTGGAGTCCTGTCGGGAAAGGGTTCTCTTTCTAGCCCCATGCCCAGTCTTGGTTTCAGTTACTGCTTGCTCGGTGTCTGAACCTGGGGCGTTTTCCACTGCTCCGCCTTTTCCAGCAGCTCAGGCTGGTGAGGTACCTCACTGGTTTGATCTATTCTTCCGCTCTTCGCGTCTGGTATTTTTGACATATGTGTATCACCACTTGTATGGTGATCAGGTGGCTTCTCTCATGTTGTCCCACTTGCGGTCTTCTTCTCGGTGACAGTATGAAGTCTCCTGACATTCCTTTCCCCACTTCCTTTCTCTTCATAGGTTGCCTTCTGTTTCAGTTCGTGTTGTCTTTCCTTTCCTGGTTGTTTCAGGACTGACATCTTATGCCGAATACTATTGCCTCTTATCGTGCAGCACTAGCAGAGCAACTAAGCTTGTGTTCGGGGTGGACATTACTTCATCTTCGCTTCGTAAGCTTTCTCGTACTTTTTCCCACCTCTGGTCAGCTCATGCACCGCCTGAGTGATCCTGGTCTTTGGACTGAGTGCTCTCTTTTCTCTATTCTCCTTTGCTTGTTGTGGCCCCCTTCGGGGCACAACAAATTTCCTTGTTTTCCGAAGGCTTTGTTTCTGTTGGTTTTGGCCTCTAGAGGTTGAGTCTGTGAGCTTGATGCTCTCCTCTGATGCCGGGGTTTCTGCTCTTTTGGTCTTGGTGGACGTACCATCTTGGTCATGAGGCAGGCAGTGCTATTCTTACCCTCTCGGGTAAGTCCTTTTGTTCACTTTGGTTATCTAGCTCCAAGGAGCCGACGGGGCTCCCACAGGAAGCCAGCGTTGAATGTAATGAAACGCCATTTTCTGGGTGAGCCCCTGAAGTTCCCTGGCACCCTCCCTCCCACCGGTTGGTGGTTTTTGTTTCGTTTGCTCAGTCTCCGAACTGGTGAGCGTGCGGCTGGCTCAGGGAGCGCGTCGGTTTGATAACAATCTGCTTGTTGCCATGTTTTTCTTGGAGGAGTTCTTGGGCGCTGTTCGGTCTTGGGTTGCAATTTTCAACCAGTCCAGTTGGGGTCTGTTTTGGGATGCCTAATTTTCTGGGTGCCTAACCCCGGTTGATGGCAGACATGAATATACTCTCAAAGAGTGGAGTTTTCATAGGCCATTGCTCCCTGTGTGTCTCTGAGGGAGTGCCACGTTCTGGTTCATGATTCCCAGTAGGTAGAATTCCATGTGACTGAAACCCCAGACTAATATAACTAACATCAGTCCAATAGCTCCAGGGAGCCTCCGGGGCTCACCCAGAAAATGGCATTTCATTACATTCAACACTGTTTTTTTTTAACAATTACAAACAAATGTTTATTATACTTAAAAAAATACACTAATACTCAGCCTCACAAAGTAAATGTTTTTTATACACATTGTATGTGTAGCATCAGCAAACCGAACCAGCATTTGTGACATTGGTAAACTGAAGAGCTTTTGTAGTCTCTGTAATGCCTTCAGTAGCATTAATGTGTAATAACATTTGTATTGTACTATACAGTGGAACCTCGAGTGACGAGCAGCTCCAGTTATGAGCATTTCGAGTAACGAGCAAGCCACTTGCAGAAAATTTGTCTCGATTAACGAGCGTTCCCGCTGGTTCTTGGACACCTCCGACGACAGTTTTGTTGTTTCGCAAGACGAGTTTTCTACATGACGAGCTCAGTGCCGGAACGGATTAAATTTGTTAATCGAGGCGCCGCTGTATTTGTAAAATTTGTAAACTAAATTTTTTTAGCGTACAGTATTAATTATTATAAATTTTATCTTGAATAAATTTTTATTTATGGGCACTACAAATTATTTCAGACTAGAGCGGACAGAATTCATGCTTCCAGAAGTAGATGGTAATGGATCAGTTTTGGACTCCGTGTGTATGCTGCGTGACGACCTTCTTGCGGCGAAATGTGCCCTTCACGGCCAGATCTACATCTTCTCTCTTGCACGAGCTTTGAAGAAGAGAGCCTTGAATAAGTGAGTGGCATCTTTAAAGTATAAATATTTTGCCTATAAATTTATCCTTCTCGTGCATTCCCATTTCTGTCAGTTTTTATCATATTTGTCTGATTCCTGTCAAAATTTGCCAAAATGTTGGAAGGAAGGTAGAATCTTTTGGGTTGTTTAACGTATTATACGGCTGGAAATGTGCAGGCTTGTCACTACAATAGAAAGGTTCTCATCTCTTTTTTTTGGCAACCCCGCTGTTACTTGGAAGCTATACACACAGAAATCACAATAGCGTGATGCATCAAATGAACAAATCCAAATTCTTTTAACCATGTCGTAGCTCAGTCGATTAAGGCTCGTCTGGGATCCTCTCAAACGTAGGTTCGAACCTTCCTCACAGCCCTTGTGGATTTGTTCATCAGAAGCTATCTCTGAAATGGCTTCATTCTAATGGGTCACATTAGTTAGAGGAGTTGTGTTGGGCCTACCAGGGTCTAGAGCCGGAACTTAGCCCTCCTCGTAGAGGCTATCTGGAGGTTATCTGGAGATGATTTCGGGGATTTTTAGTGTCCCCACGGCCCGGTCCTCGACCAGGGCTCCACCCCCAGGAAGCAGCCCGTGACAGCTGACTAACACCCAGGAACCTATTTACTGCTAAGTAACAGGGGCATAGGGTGAAAGAAACTCTGCCCATTGTTTCTCGCCGGCGCCTGGGATCGAACCCAGGACCACGGGATCACAAGTCCAGCGTGCTGTCCGCTCGGCCGACCGGCTCCCACAGGAAGCTGTTGACAATCTGCCACCCAAATGGGAAGAGCATCCAGAAAGTTAATGAAGCTTTACAGACAACTGTAGGGTTCACAGCAAATGAAATCTCAAAACTGCCAAACAACTCTGCAAATGATTCAAATGAAACATTAGATTCACTCCAAACTGGCTCTATCCCATTACTATCGGTTACTGCCACCGAGTGGCGGCTACTGGTAGTATTTTCACTATAGTCATTCTAAGGTTTTGGACCTTTATTGGTTTTTGTGTGCACTTCATATAATGTACATGGGGAACTTTTAGTGATGAAATTCTCATTATTATTATTTTGTTATGACCTTTCATTACATGGTAGTGTTTCCTCAACTTGTTTTGTGGTGGAAGTCTTCCCACATCCTCTATTCTAGTTTCTTATATCATTACATTGGAACCTCGGTTTTTTAAATGCCCCACTTTTAAAAAAATTCAATTTTTGAGTTCTATTTCTTCCTAAAATTTGACTTGGTATTCAAGGTTTGCCTCACTTCTCAAGTTGTTGCTACACATATGGGCCAACCAAGCGTGTGGCGTGCTTCAGTTTACCAGTGTCTCCCGCCTAGTGTCACCTGCCTAGTGACGACCGCGCTTGAAGTTTTTGTTAAGAATTGCATTGTTTTTGTGCTTTTCTGTGGGGAGGCCCTACGGCTTCCCAGAGCTTACTGAGCTGATATGTATGTATTAGACCCTGGCATCAGTCGATGGAGTTCTTGCCTACTGGGAACCACGAGCCAGAACCTGGCTCCCTCAGAGAGGCATGAGGAGCAATGGCCTATGGAAACCCCCCCCATGTGTTTGAAAGCATTCCATGTCTGCCATCGACCTGGGTTGGCACCAGGAAAAGTAGGCGTAACAAAAGAAACCCCGCTTGGTAAATATTGCTACCTAAAACTGAACGGGGGCGCAGAACTCCCAAACTAAAACAAGCAGACGTCACTACCGCCGTCGTGCCGATTGTCCGCGCAGCCTCTCCCCCTGTGCTGGTTGCTACATCATTCAGTTCCTCGGCTGATGTGGACTGTGGCGATCGTCAACTCTGGCCTCTGACTCTTGCAGTTCTGTGCCTTGTGGTGTATTCTGCTGTGTGTGGTGCACAGGCCAGGAGTAATTCATCAGTACTGGGGCTGCATGCTCTTAGGGCCATCGTTCCCTAGGTGCCCGGTTAGTACTGCCCTTGCATCTTGGGGTTATCTTCCACAGGATGTTTGGGTTCCGTTTCCGTAGGCGTCTTTTGCTGCTTGGCAATTGCCCACCCTTGGGGCCAGTTGGGGATTTTTGTTGCCACTGTTTGGCCTTGGGTAGGAAGTGGTATCGTTGCTGGTAGGGACACAGGGTATTGTGCAGCTTATCTCCCATTATACACAGTGGCAAGTTCTGTTCCTTCTGGGGACAGCTTTTGTGGGGTTTTATTTTTCTTTGTTTATTTTGCCTGGTGGGGGTCTGCCCCCTTGGTCTATGGTCTATCCATCCTTCTCTTGTATTGGTGGTTCCTGGCTAGGAGAGGTACGAGAACCCCCTACCCTGTGCTTGTACACATCGCAGGGGTTCAGGTTTTAGTAGGTCTCTTGGTAGTTTGGGGCCCAACTGGTTAGCAATACCTTGCATGGGCTTCTCTTTGCAGTCAGCCTAAGAGACCCTGGAAAACCCTATTGGGGCTCTTTGGACCTATGGATGCGTCCTCTGGGTCCCAACTCATCGAATTTGAGTTTGAAAGTGGCTTTGTCCTCTTGTCTCAGGGTGACACTCACCAGTTTTGCTTGTCATGCTGTCTGTTGGGGTCAGTGACACCTTTGACCGGAGTCTTGCGAATCTTGCTCTGTGATCGTGCTCCAGATTACCCAGTATACTGATAGATATTTGGGTACCGGCAGCTTCGACGTTGCATTTTTTATATTGTTTCCTGGAGCACGCTAGATTGGTTGCTCACCCAGATGCCCCAAGGCTGCCCCACTTGGGTTATAGGGACCCAAACTTGGGGGCGTTAGTCACTTCGACTTTGGTTTCGTTCGCACTCCCATGTCCTTTCCCTGTTGGTGTTGTTCGTCTTGTCCTCCTCCCCCTTCTGGTTCCCAAATGTCTGAGGGTTTTGGAGTCAGGGCGGGGTTTAGACAATAGTGAGACTTGGACGGCTTCAGGGACTGCCCCTTCTGGGTCAGCGACAGAGGCATTCGAGCGTACTCCTCCTGCCGAGGCTTCTGGGTCTTGCCAACGGACCTTATTCTTCTCAGCCTTTTCCCTGGACTCTTCCCTTTCTTTCAGAGCAGAGGGTGTGAAGGACAGCTCTGCCCTGGGTCCTGGTGTGGAGGAGTTGACTTGGGGGGGGGGGGGCCTGGGCCCCGTTTGGCCCCGAGGGTACCAACACTCAGTGAAAAAGCTCTGTACCTCAGGGTACAGTCCTTGCACCGCTGCTTTTCCTTATTCTCATATCAGATATAGACAAAAATACAAGTCACAGCTTCGTATCATCCTTTGCAGATGACACAAAAATCAGTATGAAAATTACCTCGGCTGAGGACATTGAAAAACTTCAAGCTGATATTAATAAAGTTTTCGACTGGGCATCAGAAAATAACATGATGTTTAACAGTGATAAATTCCAGGTACTCAGGTACGGTAAAAATGAGGACCTTAAACATAATACAGAGTACAAAACACAATCAAATGTACCCATAGTAGAAAAACAGCATGTAAAGGATTTGGGAATAATAATGTCTGACGACCTAACGTTTAAGGAGCATAACCAAGCAAATATTGCGACAGCCAGAAAAATGATAGGATGGATTACGAGAACTTTCAAATCCAGGGATCCCATCACAATGGTTGTACTCTTCAAGTCACTTGTGTTGTCCGTCTTGAGTACTGCTCAGTACTCACTTCCCCCTTCAGAACAGGAGAGATTGCTGAAATAGAGGGAATACAGAGAACATATACGGCACGCATAGACGCAATAAAGCACCTAAATTATTGGGATCATCTCAAAGCCCTCCAAATGTACTCACTAGAAAGAAGACGAGAGAGATATCAAATAATATACACCTGGAAGATACTGGAGGGCCAAGTACCAAATCTACACAGTAAAATAACAACGTACTGGAGTGAACGATATGGAAGAAAATGTAGAATAGAACCAGTGAAGAGCAGAGGTGCCATAGGCACAATCAGAGAACACTGTATAAACATCAGAGGTCCGCGGTTGTTCAACGTCCTCCCAGCAAGCATAAGAAATATTGCCGGAACAACTGTGGACATTTTCAAGAGGAAACTAGATTTATTCCTCCAAGGAGTGCCGGACCAACCGGGCTGTGGTGGGTATGTGGGCCTGCGGGCCGCTCCAAGCAACAGCCTGGTGGACCAAACTCTCACAAGTCAAGCCTGGCCTCGGGCCGGGCTTGGGGAGTAGAAGAACTCCCAGAACTCCATCAACCAGGTATCAACCAGGTAACTCACTTGGGTGTTGGTACCTTCGTTGTGGGGCTTGTTGTTGCAGGGGGGGGGGGGAGTGGTTTTCATACCTTCCTTCTCTGTACGAGTTTGATTTGGGTTCGGCTCCGGGTTCCCCTGGGTTTTTAGGTTCTGGGTTCTTTGGTTTCTCGAATCCCGCCTAAGGAGGTTCGGGAGGCCATCGTGGCCTACCTTCTGTGAGAACCGGATTACGCCTCGGTGATGGGTCTTTTTTTTTTTTTTTTTTTTAGTTCGGTTCGACCTTTCCCCTTTTGGGTGCGTTACGAGGTACAGGAGTCTTCCTGGTTAGCAGACGGCCCTTTCTTTTCATTGGGAGCGTGGCATGGGTTTTGTCGGACCCATACGCTTGATCGGTGGGAGACTTCCACTGTGGTACAGCTTTCCTGGGGGGCGAGTTTGAGGGCCTTAACATGTGCTTGTTCGCCCCTGTGCTTCCTTGGGATGTTGGGGGGTTGTGCAACTTCACGTGTAGGTTCCTTCCCTTTTGGCTGCTTTGGTAGCTGAGGAGTTGTGCACCCATGGGGATTTGGCCTCGGTCTTGCGTTTCTTTTCCCTTCTTGAGCTGTCCTCAGACTTGCTTGTGGAGGATGTGGAGGCACTATGTGTCGGGTCTTCGTCTGGTGCGCTTACCTCGGTGGCTAGGGCATTGGCTGCCTTGTTGAAGTTGTTTGTGCCGGTTCTCAAGGAGGCGGTGTATCTGTTTTTTGCTTCTCTTTGCATGTCGGCACAGCACCGCGTGCCAACAGGTTGTGCTTGCTCTCCTCTTGGAATCCGCTTGGGCTCTGGCTCTTAGGTTTTTGTTGCCCTTTTGTCCATTGCTGTTTGCGGAGTCTGCTGTCATGCAGTTTCTGCAAGCAGCTTCGTTTAGTTGTCATCCCATATTGGACTTGTTGGTTCTCCTGAGGAGAGGGGGGGGGGGTGGTGGGCCTTCCTGGAAGGGTTGTGCAGGGTTCAGGGTCCCTCTAGTCGTGGTAGGCCAGCGGTGCCAGTTTCTGAGCCGGGGGCTTCCTTTGGAGTCAGCGGCGTCTGGTCTGCTCAGTGGTCGCTCTGCTCGTCGGCCGGCTTCTTCGTCTGTCCTTTCGCAGGGTGCCAAAAGGGCTGCTGTTTACTCATGTCTGGTCCCACGATTCGTGGGCGTTTCGGGTCATCTCTTCTGGCCTGTGGTGTCGTTGGGTGGCTCCTCCTCCTCCGGGGGGTTCAGGGCTAGCAGGGCAGGCCTCTTCCCCTGCGCTCCATCGGATCATCTTGGAGTGGATGTTGGCTTGAACATGGTCAAAATAACCTCGTCCCTCCGGTGGGTTTCCTGCCTGTTTACAGTTTCAAAACGAGACTGTGCAGATCTGAGATTCATTCTGGACTTGTTCCGCCTGAACCCTTGGATCTTTTGCCCTTCATTTCGGATAACTTCTCTGTCCCAGGTCTTTCTTCTCTTGGAGCTGGATGCTTGGATGGTCTTTCTGGACGTTTGGCATGCATATTGGCACGTCCCGATTCATCTGGGATTCAGGAAATAGTTGGGTTTTGTGGGGCAGCAAGCTTTCCGCTTTTGTTGCCTCCCATTTGGTCTGAATCTGTCACCTTGCGTATTCACGCATCTCACCTGGGTCGTGGTGGCCCATCTGCGTCTGTTAGGGATTCGGGTTCTGGCTTACCTTGATGACTGGCTGGTGTGGTTCGATCCGCGTGTCTGCTTGCCAGGGGTATGGTTCTTTCCCAACTCGCCAGGTTTGGATTCCTGGTGAACTGGAGGAAGTCCCATTTGGTTCTGTCATGGGTTCAGACCTGGCTGGGTCTTGTGTGGGACTCTCAGACTGCCTCCTTGTCTCTTCCTCTGGAGTCATTGCTGTGGCTGAAGTCCCGTTTTCGCCTGTTTCAGGAGGGCTTCTGGGTCACTCGGCAGTTGCTCGAGCAGCTGTGCGGGAGTCTGAACTTTCCCGTGCTTGTTTACTAGCTGGGTCGGGTGTGGGGTCAGTGGCTTTTCTGGTTCCTTTGGGGATCTTCCTTTAGCCTCTCGCGATTGTTGGGTTTGGCCCCCGGGGCTTTGCATCGGTTGCTGCGTGGTTCAGTGCCTTGGCCCCTACTCACGCCCTCACTCGATGTGTTCATGGATGCCTCATCTTACCAGGCCGGCCATAGGCAGTGGGCTTACAGTCCTCCTTCCAACGGGCTCACAGTACGATGCGGGAGTTTGATCCTTGGCTCTTGTCTCTTCGAGTGACTTTGTTGGCATTTTGGGGTTTAGCTCTCCATACGGTTCATGTATGGGGAGAGTCAAATGTCCTAGCGGACGGCCCATCTCAGTTCATTCCCCTGCCCACGGAATGGACGGTCGACGCCGACTCCTTTAGTTGGCTCTGCCGGATGTGTGGACTCCCAGGCGTCTTTGTGTATGTGGCGCCCTTCCCTACCTGCGAGGCCATTACGGTGGATGCCTTATGGCAGGACTGGTCGAGGTGGGGTTACCTGTACCTCTTCCCCTGGTCCAGTTGTTCCTTCGGGTCCTGTCTCGTTTGGAGACTTACCAGGGGAGAGTAGTCCTATTGGCTCCTTGGTGGCTGGCCCAGCCTTGGTTTCAGGCACTGCTTGCTCGGTCCGAACCCTCAGCTCCGGCTCTTTCAGCAGATCGGCCTGATCGCGGTACCTGGCTGGTTCGGTCTTCTCAACTCTTTGCGTCTAGTCTTTCTGACACGGGCCTATCACCACTTGTAAGGTGATCAGGTTGCTTTATTGATGGTATCCCACCTGCGAGCTTCGTCTCAACGACAGTATGAAGTTTCCTCGCGCTCTTTCCACCATTTTCTCTCTCTTTGTAAGTAGTCCTCTATTTTGGATAGAGTTGTCTTGTCCTTTCTTGACTTTTTCAGAACTCGTTTGATGCCTAATACTGTCGCCTCATATTGTGCGGCGCTGACAGAGCTGCTTCAGCTTGCATTCGGAGTGGATGTTACTTCCACTCCATTCTGTAAGCTTTCTCGTGCTTTGTTTCACCTCCGGTCTGCTCATGTCACTTGAGCCGTCCTGGTCCTTGGACAGGGTGCTCTCCTTTCTCTCTTCTAGGTTTGTGGTGGCTCCTTCAGTACAAGATTGTTTTTCTAAGGCTCTTTTTTTTTTTTTTTTTCCTGTTGGTATTGGCTTTTGGGGGGTCGGGTCTGGGAGTTTCGTGCTCTCCTCCGGCGCAGAGGTTTCTGCTCTTTCAGTCCTACCACCAGCCCGGTCCTGGCAGTAGGTTTGTTCGTTTGCAGCCGTCTCCTTCTTTTCTGGGCTAAGAATGGGTCGGCAGGTTTCCAGGGAGGGTGGGGTCCTTGGGTTGTTGATGCTTTGTTGGTCAAGCTGAGGGTGCATCATGTGTTGTGTTGTGTCCGGTTGCAGCTCTTCGCCGTTATCTGCGCGCTACAGCCTCTGTGGCTGTGGATGTGCTTTGGGTTAACCCTGGTTTCCTTTGTTCCCTGTTCCAGGGTTCAGTTCTACCAGGTCATCCACAGGGCTATTTGCTCCAGCCAGCCTGTAGTCGATCCTCGTGCCCATGATGTTTGTAAGTTTGCTGCTTAGGCTGCCATCTTTGGTAACATGTCTTGGGCTGACATTCAAGCACAGGGATTTTAGAGGTCGAAGAGGGTCCTGGCCACGCATTACTTAGTCAACGTTCCTGGCCCTAGTCGAGAGAGTGCCACTTTGGGTCGCAGGTTGCAGCCAGTTGTCTCGACCTTGAGTTAAGAAGTAAGTGGCGGCCACCTTCCGGGTAAGTCCCTCTTCGTCACTTTTCTTTGTTATGGTAGCTCCGGGGAGCTGTAGGGGCTCCCCACTGAAAACTAATGATGAGTGTGTTATTCTAATGAAACACCATTTTCTGGGAGAGCCCCGGAGGGTTCCCGGTACCCTCCCTCCTTCCGGTCAGTGATTTTTCGCACTCTTTCTGGGGGGAGCCCCGTCGGCTCCCCGGAGCTTTACCGGCTGATATGCTAATGTCAGACTTTGGCATCAGTCATGTGTATGGAGTTCTAGGGCCTACCGGGGACCACGAGCCAGAACCTGGCCCCCTCAGAGAGGCAAGGGGAGCAATGGCCTATAGAAACCCCCGTGTGGTTGGAAGCATTCTATGTCTGCCATCGACCGGGTCAAGCATCCAGAAAGGTAAGCATTCCAAAACAAACCCCTATTCTGGTGAAAATTGCTACCTAAGCCTAACTAGTGAATAGAACTCTTCAACAGAAAACACGGAAACTAGTATGACGTCATACGTCACCGCGCCGCTGTCTGCGCAGCTCCCCCCTCCCCGGGAGGGGGAAGGGGGAGCCCCAGACCTCCCACGCCGGCTATCCACCCATCAGTTCTTCGGCTGATGCTATAGGCAATGGTTATGTGCTCCGGCTCCAGTGGTTGTTTCAGCACTGTACCTAGAGTGTGGTGTCTGTTTTCTAGGTGGTGCGTGAGCCGGGTGTGGTTCTTCAGTACTCGGGCTGCATGCGCCTAGGGTTCCCTTCCCTAGGTGCCCTGTAAGTACTGCCCTTGGGGCTTGGGGCCACCTTCCACAAGTTCCTTGGGTCCTGCCCCTGCCTGGCCGTTTACCGCTTGGTTTTCGGCCGCTCTTTGTGTGCTCGGGTGTTCTGTCTCCCTTGTTCGCCTTAGAGTAAGGGGCGGTGTTTGCACTGGTGGGGCGCGGGGTACTGTGCAGCTTGTCTTTACCAATCATAGCGGCCGGCTCTGTTCCGCTTGGGTACGCTGTCCTCTTGCGGGGTTTTCTTTTTCTTTTGTTTATATACCTGGTGGGGGGGTCTGCCTTCGTTCTTGCCCCTTGTGTCCCTTGTGTTCTGAGTATTTCTGGTGGTACCCCCTGCTAGGTCCCCGTGAGTGTACACGTCCCGGGGGTTCAGCTCTTAGAAAGTTGTTTGGTAGCTTGGGTGCCGGTTAGCAGTACCCTGCCTGGGATTACCTGAGCGCGAGTCCTCTTAAAGTAAACGCTCGGGACCCTGGGAAACCCCTGGGGGCGCGCGGGTCCGATGGATGTGACCCCAGAGCCCCCCCCCCTCGCTTCCAGCGAGTTTGAGGGTTGCTCTCACCTTTTGTCTCTGGGTGACTCTGTTTTGCCTCCGTCTGCTGCCTGTGGGGTCGGTGACACCTTCGACCCGGTGTCCTGCGAGTTTGGTTGCTCGTTGTGGCTCGGTTACCCAGTTGTGCTAACAAAGCGGGTGCGGGCAGCAGGGGCGTTGCACTTGAGCCTTGGTGGTGGCAACGTTCTCGTGGTTTCCTCCCCGGGAGCCCCGGGGCTGCCCCGTTGTATTTCGTTTTGGGACTTGGGGGTGTTGGTTGCATCCACGCCCCCTTGTCTTTCCCCTGGTTCACCCTTCCTGCCTGCATCCGGTTCCTTACCGTCTGTAGGTTCAGGGCGGGGTGTTTCGTGGTGTTGAGACTCGGGCAGTCTCGGGGAATTCCCCTTCCGGGGTAGTGACGGGGGCATTTGGGCCTGTTCCTCCAGCCGTGTTGTATGAGTCTGCCAGTGGGCTCCCTTCCTTAGTGTTTTCACGGCTGCCCCGGTTTTCTGGTACGGCCGGGGCTTTGGGGGAACGGCTCGGCCCCGGGGCCTGTCGTGTAGGTTCCCGGGGCTGGGGAGGGGCTGCCTTGGGGGGGGCCTTGGCCCCGTTAGACCCCGTGGGGGGTTTTATCCCCCTCTAGGCGGGGCTTGTGGTTACGCGGAGTGGGGTCTTTCCTCCCCACTCGCCGTACGTGCTGTTGGACGTCGGCCCCTCCCCGGGCTCGGTTCCTTGGCCTTTGAGTCGGTTGGTTCCGTCCTGTGGGTGGATGTTTCCTCCCCCGCTTTTTGGGACGGTGTTTTTGTCATGTTTCCCCGTTCGTTGGGGTTCTGCGTGACTTTTGATCTCGGGTGCGCCTGCGCCTTCGTGTGCCTTCGGGACTAGTGTTGGCTTCTGTGTTCTCGAGGGTACGGGAAGGTTTTTTCGCTACTTCCCGCATTATTGGAACGTCTGTCGGCTCCTAGTACTTGTCGCCCTGTTGGGCTACTTGTCGCCCTGTTGGGCTACTTGTCGCCCTGTTGGGCTACTTGTCGCCCGGTTGGGCTACTTGTCGCCCGGTTGGGCTACTTGTCGCCCGGTTGGGCTACTTGTCGCCCGGTTGGGCTACTTGTCGCCCGGTTGGGCTACTTGTCGCCCGTTTGGGCTACTTGTCGCCCGTTTGGGCTACTTGTCGCCCGTTTGGGTTCCCTTTTTTTTGGGGCTCTTTGCTTCTTTGGCCGGTTTTATTGTTCCTGCTTCCTCTTTTGGCTCCTTTTCTCGTGCAATAGTCCTGGCTGGCGCCTTCCCGCAGGGAGGGTGTGCGGTTCGGCCAGCGTGTTATGCGCATGCGCCGTGGAGTTTGTTTTGGTCTGGGCGATGGTTCAGTGCTGGGGTTTTGCGCCCTTTTTTGCTACAGTGCTTCGCCTCTCGTTCTTCTCCCTGGCTGCGGTATGTGCCCCTTTGCACCAGGGGTGTCCTGGTTCCCAGTTGTGGGGAGGACACCGCGGTTTTCTGTGTCATGGGTGTGGACCGCCTCCTTCGCCTCTCCCTGTTCTCCTGCGGGTCCGGCTCTGGCGTCTTCACCTGGCGGTGCTCCCAAGTTCTTCTGGGCACGGTTGAGTCGTGTCAAGTTCGAGCCACCATTCGCCAGGTGAGTTTCTGCGGTCTGGCGTCTTTTGGCCGGGCGCTGGATGCGGCGGTGTTCATATACCTGTTTTTATTTAGGTATAATTTTGTACGACTGAGACCGTTCGCACACCAGTGACTGTCCCTTTATCACCCCTTCCTGTCCCCCTCATGTGCATGTCCAACCCATGCTGGAGTCATTCAGGGGACCCTCCTTTTTTAATGTTGTGAGGTGTGGGGGTTGTAGGGTTGGTTCTGTACTCACCTGGTGAGGCTCCTGGCTGTGCTTGCAGGATTTGAGCTCTGGCTCTTGGGTCCCGCCTATCTGGTAGAACTTGCGGGATAGTACCAGTGGAGTGCAGTGGTGCTATTGGCACTTTTGGGGAACACTGTATTACCATCAGTGGTCTGTGCTTGTTACACGACCTACTTGCGAGCATAAGCCTTCTTGCTGGTTCGTCCGTGGACTTCCAGGGCGCACTGGCCTGTTTTCGTATGGCAGTTCCGGCCCGTCCTGGTTGTGGGGGTATGTGGGCCGGTGGACTGCTCCTAGCAGCTGCCTGGTGGGCCATCCTCTGGCCGGTCTGGCCTGACCTTGGGCCGGGCTTGAGGTGTAAAAGAGCTCCCAGTACCTCATCCAGCAGGTATCGAGCGGGGTTTTCTCCGCCGTCGGTCGCCTGGTGCAGGTTTCTGGGCCTGCAGGGTTTTGTCGTGTCTCCGTTGGCCCTGTCTGGGGTCTGCCTGCTCCGTTCTCTGCCTTTGCAGAGGGGAGTTGCTATTTACATGTTGCATGTTGCAGTGGTGCCTGTTGCTGCTGCTGCTGCACGTGAGCATTGGTACCGTGTTTCACGGTGGCGTGTCCTTGTTCCTGTGTCCGGTTGTGGAGTGGCGCTTTGCTGCCGTTTTGTGCCTGGGGATTGCGTGGGGTTTTTGTCCCTGCCTGATTGTCCACCCCTGGTTGTTCTCCTGGTTTTTTTTTTTTTTTGTGCTTCTGCTCTTTCTTCCTGCCTCTTCTGCAGCAGGAATGTTCTGCGTGTGTTCTTAGGCGTTGGTCAGCCTGTGTCCTGTGATGTGCTTCTTTGTCTCGGTCTGTTGCAGTTGTTCGTGCCCCTTGGTTCGGGTCCTGTTCTGGCGGCGACCCTTCCGCCTTCTTTGGTTTTCCTAGCTTGCCCTGCCGGTTGTTGTTGTTTTACTTTTTTTGGGGGGGTTCTTGCGATGTCTCGCGTCGGACTCGTCGTTTCTGAACTCCTGGCGGGCTTGCATGCTTCGGAGTTTTTCTGTTCGGCAGACGTTCCATCTCCTTGTGCCGCCTGGGTTTCGGTGGTCGCGCCCGAGATCTTCTCGCGGCTCCGCCTTTTTCCTGGGCTCGGGGGGGGCCTTGTCGGGGCTGCTTATGTTCTGCCTCGTGGTCTCGCCTCCGGTTGGTGGTCAGGTGGCTTCGTGGTAGGTGTCCCACTTGCGTGCTTTCTTGGCGGCAGTATGGGGTATTTTGGCGGTCCTTCCTTTTCCTGTCCCTTCTTCGGTGGGTCCTTCTTGTTGGCTTGGTTTACTCTCGGCTTGGTTTTCTAGTAGGGGTTGGGGGCCGTCGTCTTGCCACATACTGTCGCCTCTTTTCGTGCGGCGCAGGCGGAGCCGCTTCAGCTTGCTTTCGGTCTTGGTGTTGCTTCTGCACCGTTAGTCAGCTGTCTTGTGCGTCATTTCACCTCCGGCCTGTTCGTGCGCCGCTTGCACCATCCTGGTCTCTGGTCAGCGTGCTCTGTCTTCTCCTCGGTTGGTAGTGCCCCTTCGGTTCCGGTGTGTTTTTTCGTCGGCTCTTTCCTTTGGGCCTTTGCCTCTGGGGGTCGGTTCGCTGTGTTTTCTTGCTCCTTCGGTTTTAGCGTTTTGGTTGTTTGATGGCAGCAGTCTCCATCTTTTCTGGCGCGGGGTGGGGCTGCTGCATTCTGGAGGGGTCCAGGGTTTGTTGGTGCTTCGTTGGTCGGGCCGGGGGTGTGTCGTTTTTGTGTTCAGTGGCGGCCCTCTGCTGTTGTTTGCGTGCCACGGCGTTTGGGTCCGGAGCGCGTTTTGCGTTGATCCGGTTCTGTTCTTCCCGGTTCGCGGGTGATGGTGTCCCGGGTGGTCAGCCGTGTTCTTGCGGCTAAGCTGCCTGTGTTCTTCCCTCATGCCTGTGGCGTTCGTGGCTTCGCTGCTCTCGCTGCCGTCTGGGCGACGTGGCCTTGCAGTCTTTCGGGCATGGATTTTTGGTGTTCGTGCAGGGGCCTTGCTGCTCGTGGTTCTCGTGTTGTTCCCGGGATTTTCGGGGCTGTGGCGCCTTGGGTTGGCGTTTGCTGCCGGTTGTCTCGCCTCCTTGGGGGGTGCGTGGTGTCCGCCTCCCGGTTTTGTCCCTTTGACCTTCCTCTGTGGGTAGTTAGCTCCGGGGAGCCGACGGGGCTCCCCCCAGAAAACCAGCGTTGAATGTAATGAAACGCCATTTTCTGGGTGAGACCCGGAGGCTCCCCGGCAACCCTCCCTCCCTCCGGTCGGCGTTTTTCGCGTGTTTTGACATCCAGCCTCAGAACTGATGGGTGGATAGCCGGCGTGGGAGGTCTGGGGCTCCCCCTTCCCCCTCCCGGGGAGGGGGGAGCTGCGCAGACAGCGGCGCGGTGACGTATGACGTCATACTAGTTTCCGTGTTTTCTGTTGAAGAGTTCTATTCACTAGTTAGGCTTAGGTAGCAATTTTCACCAGAATAGGGGTTTGTTTTGGAATGCTTACCTTTCTGGATGCTTGACCCGGTCGATGGCAGACATAGAATGCTTCCAACCACACGGGGGTTTCTATAGGCCATTGCTCCCCTTGCCTCTCTGAGGGGGCCAGGTTCTGGCTCGTGGTCCCCGGTAGGCCCTAGAACTCCATACACATGACTGATGCCAAAGTCTGACATTAGCATATCAGCCGGTAAAGCTCCGGGGAGCCTCCGGGTCTCACCCAGAAAATGGCGTTTCATTACATTCAACGCTGGTTTTTTGATGCTCAGCCTCAGAACTGAATGTTGTAGCTACCAGTGCAGGAGGGGGGGGGGGGGGGCCTGGATCCTACCCCTATGCCTAGGTGTCTTGTTACGCCTACCTTTCTGGGTGCCAACCGCAGTTGATGGCAGACATGGAATGCTTTCAAACACAGGGGGGGGGGGGGTTTCCATAGGCCATTGCTCCTCATGCCTCTCTGAGGGTTCAGGTTCTGGCTTGTGGTCCCCGGTAGGCAAGAACTCCATCGACTGATGCCATGGTCTAATAAATACATATCAGGGGCCAGATTCACGAAAGCACTTACGCAAACACTTACGAACCTTTCCATCTTTTCTCAATCTTCGGCGGCTTTGTTTCCAATTATTAAATAGTTAATGAGCTCCGAAGCACAAGGAGGCTGTTTATAACAATAATAACAGTTGATTGGGAAGTTTTCATGCTTGTAAACTGTTTAATAAATGTAACCAAAGCCGTCAAAGATTGAGGAAAGATGTACACGTTCGTAAGTGCTTGCGTAAGTACTTTCGTGAATCTGACCCCAGCCCAGTAAGCTCTGGGGAGCCTCCGGGGCTCGCCCAGAAAATGGCGTTTCATTATATTCCATGTTGGTTTTTTGGTTTCTGAATATAAAAGTTATTATATATCATGCCATGGGTCTCTGAAAGCATTTCAGAGGCTATCCTTTGTGAAAAAGCAAGGCTATTGCATGAAGATCTTATAAAAAAAAACTGGAATGAGTCATGCAGATATGAAATCATTTAATTTAAGGTGAGCCGGGAATGGTTTGAAAAATTTAGAAAAAAAATTGGTATTCATAGTGTTGTGAGGCATGGGGAAAAACAAATGTCTATATACAGATTCTTAGTAAGACAAGCAAGCAGTGAGCCACTACAAGGTCCTAGTGGTATGCGTGCAAAATGTGAGAGAGAGAGAGAGAGAGAGAGAGAGAGAGAGAGAGAGAGAGAGAGAGAGAGAGAGAGAGAGAGAGAGAGAGAGAGAGAGAGAGAGAGAGAGAGACAGAGAGAGAGAGAGAGAGAGAGAGACAGAGAGAGAGAGAGAGAGAGAGAGAGAGAGAGAGACAGAGAGAGAGAGAGAGAGAGAGACAGAGAGAGAGAGAGAGAGAGAGAGAGAGAGAGAGACAGAGAGAGAGAGAGAGAGAGAGAGAGAGACAGAGAGAGAGAGAGAGAGAGAGAGAGAGAGAGAGAGAGAGAGAGAGAGAGAGAGAGAGAGAGAGAGAGAGAGAGAGAGAGAGAGAGAGAGAGAGAGAGAGAGAGAGAGAGAGACAGAGAGAGAGAGAGAGAGAGAGAGAGAGAGAGAGAGACAGAGAGAGAGAGAGAGAGAGAGAGAGAGAGACAGAGAGAGAGAGAGAGAGAGAGAGAGAGAGAGAGAGACAGAGAGAGAGAGAGAGAGAGAGAGAGAGAGAGACAGAGAGAGAGAGAGAGAGAGAGAGAGAGAGAGAGAGACAGAGAGAGAGAGAGAGAGAGAGAGAGAGAGAGAGAGAGAGACAGAGAGAGAGAGAGAGAGAGAGAGAGAGAGAGAGAGAGACAGAGAGAGAGAGAGAGAGAGAGAGAGAGAGAGAGAGAGAGAGACAGAGAGAGAGAGAGAGAGAGAGAGAGAGAGAGAGAGAGAGAGAGAGAGAGAGAGAGAGAGAGAGAGAGAGAGAGAGA